>NC_084558.2:35618327-35675827 GCF_033978685.3 Nerophis lumbriciformis | reverse complement strand
AACAGGACTTGGCGCCTGCACACAGCGCAAAATCTACCCGTGCCTGGTTTACGGACCATGGTATTTCTGTTCTAAATTGGCCCGCCAACTCCCCTGACCTTAGCCCCATAGAAAATCTGTGGGGTATTGTGAAAAGGAAGATGCAGAATGCCAGACCCAAAAACGCAGAAGAGTTGAAGGCCACTATCAGAGCAACCTGGGCTCTCATAACACCTGAGCAGTGCCAGAAACTCATCGACTCCATGCCACGCCGCATTAACGCAGTAATTGAGGCAAAAGGAGCTCCAACCAAGTATTGAGTATTGTACATGCTCATATTTTTCATTTTCATACTTTTCAGTTGGCCAACATTTCTAAAAATCGCTTTTTTTGTATTAGCCTTAAGTAATATTCTAATTTTGTGACACACGGAATTTTGGATTTTCATTTGTTGCCACTTCAAATCATCAAAATTAAATGAAATAAACATTTGAATGCATCAGTCTGTGTGCAATGAATAAATGTAATGTACAAGTTACACCTTTTGAATGCAATTACTGAAATAAATCAAGTTTTTCAAAATATTCTAATTTACTGGCTTTTACCTGTATACACTTACATGTGTGTGTATATATATATATATATATATATATATATATATATATATATATATATATATATATATACACATAGTCACCCTTGAATCTCCTTATATAACAGCAGTTTAGAACATTGTGACATATTTTTTATTTATTTACGTAATTTAAATCTAATTTTAGAAAATGTACAATAAAAAAACTACAAAATAAATTAAATCCCACTTTTGAATGTTCCTAAAAACACTGCATACGGTTTTATGTAAGGGGTACCACTTTTGCTTGTTTGTACAACTTTTCATCACAACCCTAAATTGGGATTCGGGGTTGGGAGCAGCTGCCACTGGGGGCTTCTAATTTACTTTCTCTGGACTTAAACCATTAGCATTTCCTGTCCACTCTGCTCTGTAACATGAGCTACAGAGCTAGTGCGCTACAGTTGCAGCTAAACATACTGTTGCATTTCTTTGTTTACTGTACAGTAGTACCAGTATGTAAATGATTGACCCTCTAACAGTAAATGTTCATTCTGGCAATACTACTTATGGACACCAGTAAAAGATGAGCGTCTACATGTTGTCACTTTCTGACTGTAAGTCCAGTTACCGTAAAGCTGCGTATAGCTGCATGCATGAATATGTAAGTCATTTTGATTGGAAGCAGGTCTCTATGTCGTGCGCCCGAGGATGAATGTTTGTTTGTCCACGCATGTGTGAAGACAGCTGCCGCGTGTCCATCAGAGAGACAGCAAGTTTGTCCTTTGTTGTCGGCCTCTCTTCTTACACTCGCTAGTGCTCTGCGTCCCGTGGTCCATTAGTCATATCTTTCAAGATGTTTGCAGGATGAGGAGAAACAGAATAAAAGTGGAGTAGGGGGGAAAAAAAACATTGTACCTTTTTAAGCTAGATTTCAAGTTGGGGTGCTCAAAAAAATTCATAATTAAAAAAAAATAAAACAACAAATTCAGAATACATTTCTAATAAATTAAAAAAAAGTTTGATCTAAAAACGTTGTTTTAATAAATTTTTAAAATATGTTTACAAGCCATCTCCGCACTTACCTCCTACGTCAGCAACCAAGTGGAGCTTATGTAACCTATTTTGAAAAGTTTTTATTGCATTTTGTATATCAGATAATATATTGCAAGAATCTGTTTGAATCGAGAATTGATTTTGAATCAAATCGTCACCCTAACAATCAGATTTGAATTGAATTGTGAGCAGTGATGGGCAAACTACTTGGAAAATGTAGTAAGCTAAGCTACGGGTTACTCTCGAATAGATGTAGCTAAGCTACAGGGGAAGCTACCCCCGGAGAGTTGTAGCAAGCTACACGGCAAAAGTAGCTTGCTACATCAAAGCTACATTTAACAGCATTTCTAACTATGGGCCCACATGTATAATGTCAATGTTAATGTAACTGAGAGTGTACAAATGGGCCCATTAATGGAGTCCATTACTATTAACTATCTGTTATTTAGCGGGGGACACCCTACAACTACCTCTAGGGGTCCCCGTACCCCACTGTATGCATTTTAGTTTGCCTTTTCTTTGGCCCAGCCCTTTAATGTTATTAATTTCTCTGTCTACAGTAAAAACACAGCATCTATTTATATCTTCACAAAGTTGTTGTTTGGGAACAGTTTGTAATAGTTATGCGCAGTAAAACTTTTTTATGAACTCAACTCACCTTAAGGTGTTTTTCAAAATGTGTGTTGGACGTCTTAGATGAAGAAATCAGTTATGATTTTGGTTTACAGAATTAACAACTAAAAACTAAGATGTTGGCCATTGTTTTCTCTAAATGCATACATTTTTCTAAATATGGCCAAGGACATGTATTATTGTGGATTTTCTGCACGTCATCTTCATCACTAAAGGAAAAATCGAATACGCGGGAGAGAATTCTTCTGCCATTTTTAAGTATGTTTTTTTATTTTAAGTCAGTTTGAAGCGGCCCTCTGTCTCCGAGTCTGTCGTCATGTGACATGAGTGCGTGACTGTTATGATTTTGCTTCCAGGTTTTGATGACCCACCTTACCTTGCCTCTGATTGGCCAGTCTGTAATGTGTCACCCTAACCTTAGCCAATTGTGTCTCATCATAAGAACACCAACCAATCATCATGGATTTTCTCCATATGTATGGATGTTGTCATTCATCCAGGTCATTGTATTTTGTTCGTATTTTTTGGGGCCTGGATTCGCAGTCCATTTACCCTTTTTATCGCTTGTAGCTTTGATGTAAGCTACAAGCTACATGGGTCTAAAAGTAGCTAAGCTACAGAAAAAGCTACTCGTTCAAAAAGTAGCTAAGCTACAGAAAAAGCTACTCGTTCAAAAAGTAGCTAAGCTACCGCCAAGCTACTGGGAAATGTAGGTAAGCTACATAGCTTAACTACATGTAGCTTGTTACTGCCCATCACTGATTGTGAGTTATTATAAAATTGACATCCCTAATACTTGTCTGCAACCTGCAGAGGTGCCGTTAATTCTGTCTCAACTGTTTGACTATAGAACTACTTTATTCTGCTTAAGACTACACTGGCATTGAAACAGGAGTTCAAAACATTTAATACTTTTAATTCGTTTTATTGAAGTATTTCAGTTTTAAATTAACTTTTTTGTCAGTTGATTTATTCAATTTGAAATAAAAGATCAATGAAAAATATACACAATATACAGTAAGTGGATAATACAATTATTTAAAAATGAAATAAACATTCAATAATGATAATAAATGATTTAAAAGAATAAAAAACATACTTTTAAAAAGTAGCTCATGTTCCTCATCTTTCTGTCATAATTATCATTTTTTTCTGTTCATTGCTTCTTGTTGAGTATATTTGAATAGCTACAATAGCTCCATATAAAATCAAATTGTTTTTATTGTACATGACATAAGTCTATGAAATAGTGTATAAAAAGTAATGTAAATACAGTCACAAAACTCATATACAGTAGGTAAGGTTGTGTTATTGCCTCGTTCTTGTGAGAATTCTGCATGTGAATGAAGCATTAGGGAGTGGCACTATCCAGGCCTAGCTGCAGTGTGCTCAAACAACCACCAAGTAGCATCTGTGAGCAGATAATATTGTATCATCTCTTTCTCTTAAGGACGTATCAGGTCGGTAGTGCATTTTTCACACATTCTTCACTCACTCGCCCAAGTGAAAGATGAGGCAAAAATACCACCTTACCTACTGTATCTGCTCTTGAACGACTGCACATAAAAGGATGACAATTTGTCAAAACACGTACCTCAACGGAGGTACTGTACCTGTGCTGTTTTGTTTTTTTACAGATACACCACAACATGTATTGGCTTGAATTTTTTTCACACCTAACTTTAGGGTGTTTAAATGAATCAGCACAACATTTAGTACACACCTTTGGGAGACTAGCGAGCGTATGTCTGTAAAATTTTAGCAAGGTTGATTAAAAAACATTGCCGCCATCCAGGGACTTAGCTTCTAATTGTCCATTAGTCACTGATATGTCTAATGATTGAGTGATTGCCACAATGGTGAGTTTTGTCTTTGCACTCGGTGAGCCAACCGTTTCGCTTGAAGTGAGTCAATACGCGTGGAATACAGTGATTTCATAACAGCCTGACAGGAAAGGAATGCAGGCTATGCACCATACAGGCCAAGTGCACTGTTTTGCTTTTTAGACTTATCTCTTGGACATGGACAAAAATGCATTGTTAATCTCGTTGACTTTATGTCTACTGCCTGTTGGCCAGTGCGCCGTTTCTGAAGACATTAGGTCAACGTTCTGATGGTCATAAGCAAAGCATCCTAATGGAGGACAGGCTATTTGTCTTAATACTTCATTGTTTGTTTTTTGAGTTTTTAGTGTTGATCCTCTTGAAACGTACTGGCTGCAAGCTCTCATGTCCTCCTGGGACTGTCCAAATCTGATGACCCAGTCTCTTTACAGGAAACCCATCCCTCTTGTTGGACCCATTATGTAAAATACATAATGATTCTTAAGTAGATCCTTATTTGGTTAGCTTTGTTCCACAAGAAGATGTTGGGATAAGCAAGAGAACTACAGGATGGGAATTTGTACTTTAAAAAAAAAAACCTGCTTCTCACTTCTCCACAGGTAGTCAACAATGACCAGGACGCAGCCCAACTTAACCTGACTCATCCCGCCAAAAAGCTGCTGCTGCTTCTGAATCGGCCCGCATGCATCAGCAACTTCCGACATTCCTGCTGGCCGCTGCTCCCATTCAGCGCTCGTCTACCAGGACTGTATCAGGACCGCATCCTTCCTGAGCACAGCCAGGGATCTTCTTGTCCACCCAGGTGGTACTCCTCTTCTTACTATAAGACACATACATTTTTTAACAAAATATTTTTCGAAATAAAATATTTTTAATGAAATAATTAAAATATATATTTTTAATACAATAAATGAATGTTTTAGATCAACTAATATTTGTTTACAAATCTAATCTAGCTGTACTTACTATACAACAAATATTTTTTTGAATAAAATATTTTTTGAAATAAAATATATTTAATGAAATAATTAAAATTTATATTTTTAATACAATAAAATACTGTTTTTAATAAATTAAGTTGTTTAAATTTTTTTATCTAGCTCTACTAACTACAAGACACATTTTCTAACAAAATATTTTTCAAAACAAAATAAAATGAAATAATTAAAATGTACATATTTAATATAATAAAATGTTTTGATTAAATAATTGTTTAAAAATCTAATGTAGCTTTACTTACTACAAGACAAATAATTTTTTAACAAAATATTTTTCAAAAGAAAATAAATATTTTAAACATCCATCCATCCATCCATTTTCTACCGCTTATTCCCTTCGGGGTCGCAGGAGGCGCTGGAGCCTATCTCAGCTTAAACATAAAAGTTTTATTAAAATTATTTTTTTAACACAATAAAATGTTTTAAATATAATAATTGTTTTAAAATTCCCACTACCACCAAAATCATATTTTTTATTTTAAAAAAGACCTAAAAACATGGACTAGGTTTTTTCCCAGTAATGTTTTATTTAATTATTTTTTAAGTAATATAAATAGTTCATATGTTTGTGTGGATTTTAAATGGTCACATACAGTTGCACTTGAAATAAAACTTTCAATATATCTTTTTAAAATATTTGATGTGTTCAGCTTTTTCAATTGCTGCTGTTTTGTAAGCTCATGCAGGGTTAAAAGCCTTATGATAATGTAATTTACATTGGGAGACACAGTGAAAGGGTGGGATGAATTAAGTTGTGCTCATTCATTATTTTTTTCAGACATGTTGGAAGTGTAAATTTGTCATGTACTTTAATGTAACATGGTTGAGCATGTTTGAAATAATCTCCACCATTACCATCAATCAATTGGGGTTGAATAATGTCCAGAGGAACTGTAGTCTGCATCAGGGATACTTTGCAATGTTTACATTATTTACACACACACACACACACACACATGCAGCGTTCTATGTGTGAATCAGTACTCAGCTGTGCTTGTGAGAGAAAACTCCCTTTACATGAGTCACCCCCATTTAATTCTGCTTTCTTATTTTTTCCACTTCTTGTAGGTCTTATCTGGCATCTGATCATAGGACGTCTGTGTGCTCCCTGCTGACCGGAGCCCTTCTGGACGCCACGGCCGCCCTCGGGGCTCGCTCAGGCCTACCTTGCCCATTTGGCCAGTCCCCCAACATGCTGAAAGGTGAGTGTCATAACAATATTAAATAAGGTTATTTTGTAGGTTTTAGTATTGATAACCAGTGTTTAAGCTAAGGCAAGTCTGTGGGTGCTTCTTGCATTCCCTCTTTTGCGGATCGCAATGTTTACCTTTTGAGTTCATGTATACAGCAGGAATAAAAAGGCCTCGTGACATCACAACAGCTCATATGACGTGACTCAGCGTCCAGTCAGTTACTCTCTGCAGTGATGTTACAAATGTAAGCTGAGCCTGGACGTTATAGTCCACTGGCAGCGCGCCACGGGACAGGCTGTCTCTGCAGGAGGCCCCCCCCCCCCCCCCCCCCCCCCCACATGCACACTGTCAGCACACGACCTCGTACGTCTTTCTCAGTGAGTCTTATTCATGCAAAAAGTGACCCTAGCGCAAGCAAACGCGACCATATACAGTGCATGGACATTTTTTAGATCTTGGCAAGACGACAATCTTGACTTTTATCTGCTACCGTGTCTTTTGAAAACATTCTCAGATGGGCTACAAGGGACTTAGTTTGTAAGGTTAAAGTCATAATTGGATGTTATAGGAGACATTTTGTTCTTGTTTGGATGGTACGCTAATTTCTTTCATACCATATATGGTCAGAGTTTCTTCACTACACCGTGTTTTGTGTGTCTAACGTGTTTTTATATGGACCGTCCAGTAAATGCTGCAGAAAAGACCTTTAAGGATGAAACTCTACCAAAGCTTGCCTGTACTTTATTATTTTTACTTTTCTACATTATAGGTAATATTTACAAACAAGGTCAATGTTGCAAAAAATACAATTATAGCCTTGCCGTTCATTCGAGTGGCTGTTATTTCCCAAATAGCTTTATGTCCTCCTGAGAATCCGTGTCTTGTATTTTGCATAACAGTGCTATTTATTTTCAAAATGAGAGGGACAACCGGTAGAAAATGAATGGGTGTGTAACTCTGACAAAAGAAATGTCAACTGCAGAGGTTGCTGGTTGTCAAGAGGTTGTAGAACAAGTTATTTTTTTCTTTCCAGTGGTAAACAAAGCGTTCTGTGAGCTCTCTTTGACCAAAATTTGGATACTTACGACTTAAGCAACGTTTAGCGCTGTTTTTTATTACGCCATCAAGTTTCAAGATTTGTCAAAAATGTGTGAACTACTGTTAATATTATCAGTAGCGATGTATACAGAGTAGGGATGTCCGATAATGGCTTTTTGCCGATATCCGATATTCCGATATTGTCCAACTCTTTAATTACCGATACTGATATCAACCGATACCGATATATACAGTCGTGGAATTAACACATTAGTATGCCTAATTTGGACAACCAGGTATGGTGAAGATAAGGTACTTTAAAATAAAATAAATAAATTAAAAACATTTTCTTGAATAAAAAAGAAAGTAAAACAATATAAAAACAGTTACATAGAAACTAGTAATTAATGAAAATGAGTAAAATTAACTGTTAAAGGTTAGTACTATTAGTGGACCAATCATGTGTGCTTACGGACTGTATCCCTTGCAGACTATTGATATATATTGATATATAATGTAGGAACCAGAATATTAATAACAGAAAGAAACAACCCTTTTGTGTGAATGAGTGTAAATGGGGGAGGGAGGTTTTTTGGGTTGGTGCACTAATTGTAAGTGTATCTTGTGCTTTTTATGTTGATTTAATAAAAAACAACAAAAAAAAACAACCTGATACCGATAATAAAAAAACCGATACCGATCATTTCCGATATTACATTTTAACGCATTTATCGGCCGATAACATCGGCAGGCCGATATTATCGGACATCTCTAATACAGAGTACCGGCATTTTTAGGTACCGATTCCTGATAGGGTCTGTCCAAGCAAACCGAGGAAATTCTGGACTAATGATGTCGGTACTTTTTTATCCAGCTGATTGTCGTAATTATGACGTGTGTGTTGAAACATTCATTCAGGTGCCGCTGCAAAGCATAAAAAAAGACACGGCGGAAAAGCCAATCGGAGTCGCCTCATTTTCGGTTACGCGGAAGCAAACAATCATAGATTCACGTGTCATCGGAATAGCAGGCGGAACCAATGTTTGCTAAAAGCAGATTGTAAATGCGGAAAGTCGCGAAAATTGTCGTAATGTGATTGAGATGCTGTCATTGAAGGGAAAAGGGGAAATCATGTTTACCGTGCACTTGACAAACACGCAACTCCATGGAGCTGTGCCAGCCAGGGTCCATCTCGCTATACACAGCCCTGCACCGTGCACTTTTGGGGCCATTTTTGTGCTTGCCTGCGGGACACACGGCCACCTCAAACTACCAAACTAACTCCAAAATACAGACCCGAACATTTCCCAAATGCCTTTTACGTGTCAGCTGCTATGTTTCTCTTTGCAAATATGATGACTACTTACCCCTAGAGGGGGGGGGGGTTATATGCGGTCCTCTCCAAGGTTTCTCATAGTCATTCACATCGACGTCCCACTGGGGTGAGTTTTTCCTTGCCCTTATGTGGGCTCTGTACCGAGGATGTCGTTGTGGCTTGTGCAGCCCTTTGAGACACTTGTGATTTAGGGCTATATAAATAAACATTGATTGATTGACTTGTCGCCATAAAGCTGTGTGAAAAACACATGCTCCTACTGCAGCCATTTGTGGACTCAACCACCGATTAAACGGCTTCATTGGTAACTTGACAGCTTCTAATAGTATTTAAGCATTTAGCATTTAAGTCATATAATTATCCATGAAGTTGCTCAGAAGCAAGATCTGCTGACAGGTCCCTAGTCGCTGTCTAACTGATTCCCGAACGCGGCCACTGCTAGTGCTCACTGCTCTCCCCACCTCCCAGGGGGTGAACATAGGGATGGGTCAAATGCAGAGGATAATTTCACCACACCTCGTGTGTGTGTGTGTGTGTGTGTGTGTGTGTGTGTGTGTGTGTGTGTGTGTGTGACCATCGTTGGGACTTTAACTTTTAACTTTAACGCCACTCCCTCAGGCCGCGTTTGCGTGACATGAAAACACATCTTGCTTAACGGCACACCCACCTAATATGCTAATTGACTGTATTAATGTGGTATATGATATATTTGATATGATATTAATTATGATATGATGTACAGTACCATGTAAAAGGTATGTGCTCTGCCTACATGAATATTATTTCCATCCGAGTGTAATTGTAATGAATATACATACAGTGATGGATCTGTGTGGTCTTCACAAGATGATGACATAACTGCATTGCACTGCAAACATAGTTGACTTGTTTAAGAATTAAAAAGCTGCTGTTGATTAAAGACTTCCCTGCTGTGAGATGTTACATGATGTTAACCTCTTGTGCCAATAAAAATTGTAATAAAAATGCATTTTAAAAATCTTTATTTACACTAATGACATATAGTACCAATAAGAGTACCGATAAATACCAATATCGATAAGGTTATCATATCGATAAAATAGATCCCTAATTACAACCTCACAACAATAAACAGCCTTAGCTGTGATTGTGAATGAGAAAACGCTCATGCCGAGGTAAGCAGCTTGTTTTTTTCTTTATCGTTCACTCTTCAACATATCAGAAACAACAAAACACTTTATCTTTTACATATATTTTTTTTCTTCTACTCTGGCGTTGTACTTTTATTAAACAATCCTTGCTGATACTGCTCACCAAAGCCAAGGAAAAAGCAAATGACCAAATATAATTTCAAAAAAAAAGTTTTAACCGTACCATTTGTACGATTAAAAGTTTTAGTCGCTGTTTTGTGTGTCTGTAGCTTTAAAGGGGACCTATTATGCAAAACAATTTTTTCTTAGCTATTTGCACCTGTTTTTGTGTATTTAGGATTTGCACAATTCCGGAAAATTTGAAATCAAACCAAGGAGACATTGCGGAGATATTTATAAAGCAATTTTGTCTTCCTTCAGACTTCCTCCAAACATTTCGTTTGTGCACAATATCCACTTTTTACATATAAACTGCAACGTTTAACATAATAGATGCCTTCATTCGTTGGTTGCATTGGTTGAATTGCATGATCGACAAACCGAGATAGGAATAATACAGCTTTGGCCACTCCGGTGCAGTGTTCCTTTTAACAGCTGTTTTTAATTTAGTTTTCTTTTGACAAAAATGTCATTTAGTTTTAGTCCAATTTTAATCTAAATTGTTTTAGTTTTAGTCAACAGAATCACATCATATTTTAGTAAGCTAAAATTACAGTAAATTTAGTGGACTAAAATATAAAGTATAAGATAAAGCCTCTTTAAAGTTTATTTGAAAGCACCATTATTTAGACTACCTGCAAAAGAATGATGTCGGTAGTAATTTTTTGCTGCACACGACAATGTGTATAAATATCTTTCAGACACTTTTTTTATTTTTTATGCAGTGTCTCTCGCCAAGCAGGTGTGTATGTTTGTTGTGAAACGTTACATTCCCTCATTATATTTTATATTTAGGTTTCTGTTGATAATCAACATTATAATAGTGCTAGATTAGTTTCTGGGGTTCCTCAACTTTCCATTTTGGGACCTCTTATTTCTAATTCATATCAATAGTTTAAAAAAATGTTTGCGAGATGATACTTGTCTTTTAATATCCCATTCCAATCTTCATTTCTTGACAAGAGAAGCAAATTAACTCTCAAATATTTCTGAATGGTCTAAAATCAATACATTTATTTTTTTTAAACTAATTGAATGATTTTTAATATGAAAAACAAAAGTTATAATAAAGAAGAGGTTACATTATTTATTGGTGGCATCAAAATGAGCTTGTTGTCTAAAACGCAATTTTTAGGAGTTATTGTTGATGAAAAACTTGGAAAGAATACTAAACTTGTCTGTCGCAACATGATGTACAGTATTTTGAGTAAAGTTTGTTTTATTGATCGTTCTTGTATGTTGACACTATAGTTTAATATATCCACATATAATGTATTATAATAGTATTTGGGGTGCTACTTGTCATTCATACCTTTTTATAAAATATTCTTAATCCCCCAAAAATCCTTAAGAACAATGCATTTTTCAAATGGACGATCTTCATATGCTTCTCTTTTCAAAAAAAGACAGTATTTTGACAATATTTAATGTGAACAAATATTCTATATTCATATTTATGTACAAGTTTATGTACAAGTACAAGTTGACCTGCTCAGTGACCTTGTGGTTAGAGTGTCCGCCCTGAGACTAGAAGGTCATGAGTTCAAACTATGGCCGAGTCATACCAAAGACTATAAAAATGGGACTCAATGCCTCCCTGCTTGGCACTCAGCATCAAGGGTTGGAATTGGGAGTTGAATCATCAAAATGATTCCCGAGCGCAGCCACTGCTGCTGCTCAGTGCTCCTCTCATCTCCCAGGGGGTGAACATGGGGATGGGTCAAATGCAGAGGTTAATTTCACCACACCTAGTGTGTGTGACTATCGTTGGGGCTTTAACATTAAGTATGTACATTTGTTTATTGATTTACCAATAGTTTTTCATACTTTTTTTTTTTTTTTACATTATCTTCTGATATACATACTTACTCAACAAGACACTGTCATGACTTTTATGTACTTTTATGTAGAACGTCAACTAATAGATACATGTTAAATATAGCAGTAAAAATTAAACATGTCCTCTACACATTTTACTTCCTCATCTCACAAGGAAAAGCATCTGATTGGCTCTCCTTCGTAACAAACTCCCCGCTCCTCTTTCACATGTATGCTGTTAAAGAGCTGTGATTACCGTATTTTTCGGACTATAAGTCGCAGTTTTTTTTCATAGTTTGGCCGGGGGTGTGACTTATACTCAAGAGCGACTTATGTGTGAAATTATTAACACATTACCGTAAAATATCAAATATATTATTTAGCTCATTCACGTAAGAGACTAGACGTATAAGATTTCATGGGATTTAGCGATTAGGAGTGACAGATTGTTTGGTAAACGTATAGCATGTTCTATATTTTATAGTTATTTGAATGACTCTTACCATAATATGTTACGTTAACATACCAGGCACGTTCTCAGTTGGTTATTTATGCGTCATATAACATACACTTATTCAGCCTTTTGTTCACTATTCTTTATTTATTTTAAATTGCCTTTCAAATGTCTATTCTTGGTGTTGGGTTTTATCAAATAAATTTCCCCCAAAAATGCGTCTTACTCCAGTGCGACTTATATATGTTTTTTTCCTTCTTTATTATGCATTTTCGGCCGGTGCGACTTATACTCCGGAGCGACTTATACTCCGAAAAATACGGTAGATATATTCCGAATTTGTCCCACGCATCTACAAGACGAAATTAAATATGATTGGAATTTGTTTCTGTCAATATTTTCGTCTCGTTTATATTCTTTAACTAAATATGTCAGTTGATTGTGTTATTGTCTGAGTTAGGGCTGGGCGATATGGCCTTTTATTAATATCTCGATATTTTTAGACCATGTCACGATACACGATATATATTTCGATATTTTTCCTCAGCCTTGAATGAACACTTGATGCATATAATCACAGCAGTATGATGATTCTATGTGTCTACATTAAAACATTCTTCTTCATACTGCATCATATATGCTCATTTTAAACTTTCATGCAGAGAGGGAAATCACAACTAAGTTAATTTAGCAAAAGTGTATTTATTAAACAGTTATTAAGCAGTGGCACAAACATTCATGTCATTTCAAAACAGAAAGTGCAAGATTGTCAGAGACATTTTAAAACAAGCTATGGGTGCACTTTTGTGCATGACGTCACTAAGATGACATATCAAAAAAACACAAATTAATGTGCACTTTTTGTACGGAACGCCACTGCAATATTTTAAAACAAACAAAGTTCACTTTTGTGTATGATGTCACACAAAATATTTAAAAAACTTTAAAATAAAAATTAGCTGCATACCGTATTTTCCGGAGTATAAGTCGCTCCGGAGTATAAGTCGCACCGGCCGAAAATGCGTATTAAAGAAGGAAAAAACATATATAAGTCGCACTGGAGTATAAGTCGCATTTTTGGGGGAAATTTATTTGATAAAAGCCAACACCAAGAATAGACATTTGAAAGGCAATATAAAATAAATAAAGAATAGTGAACAACAGGCTGAATAAGTGTACGTTATATGACGCATAAATAACCAACTGAGAACGTGCCTGGTATGTTAACGTAACATATTATGGTAAGAGTCATTCAAATAACTATAACATATAGAACATGCTATACGTTTACCAAACAATCTGTTACTCCTAATCGCTAAATCCCATATGTCTAGTCTCTTACGTGAATGAGCTAAATAATATTATTTGATATTTTACGGTAATGTGTTAATAATTTCACACATAAGTCGCTCCTGAGTATAAGTCGCACCCCCGGCCAAACTATGAAAAAAACTGCGACTTATAGTCCGAAAAATACGGTAAGTCAATTGACCAAAACTGTATTTTTTAAACAGTTATTAAGCAGTGGCACAAACATTCACGTAATTTCAAAACAGAAAGTGCAAGATTGTCAGAGACATTTTAAAACAAGCTATTAGTGCACTTTTGTGCATGATGTCACTAAGATGACATATCAAAACAACACTAAATTAATGTGTACTTTTTGTATGGAACGCCACTGCAATATTTTAAAACAAATAAAGTGCACTTTTGTGTATGATGTCACACAAGATATTTCAAAAACTTTAAAATAAAAATTAGCTGAATACCGTATTTTCCGGAGTATAAGTCGCTCCGGCCGAAAATGCGTATTAAAGAAGGAAAAAACATATATAAGTCGCACTGGAGTATAAGTCGCATTTTTGGGGGAAATTTATTTGATAAAACCCAAAACCAAGATGTCACACAAGATATTTCAAAAACTTTAAAATAAAAATTAGCTGCATAATAGGAAATCAAATTGTGTACGTCCTTCGCTATGTGGTAGTTATCTCCTTCTGTTGACTATTTTTTTTCATACCGTGTTGATGTGGAAATGGAAGACACCAGGCTCAATTGAGTCAGTGCTGGTTGCTTCGGTATTTTGTTGGTGTGGCACCGGCCGAGATGTTGACATGCGGAGTTTCAAGCACTCCTTATTCTCTAGCGGGTGACTTTTCAAATGATGCTACAAATTAGTAGAGCTGCTACTTTTTGTAGCAACGCTTTTGCCGCATATTTGACATATTACGGTTGTCTGTTCAACATCTTCCCGCTTGAAGCCAAACCACCGCCAGACGATGGACCCAGTGCTCTTTTTTTTGGGAATTAAATATTCTTCCTCCATTTGTTACCAGATTGGCACCTTCTCGCTCTCGTATTACCACTCGCATCGCTCCGCTTGCACCACCTGCTACAGCTAACCTTACCCATGCCGCTACCGCTCTGCGGGGGCGTATGACGTTGCATGCACGACAGCATGTGACGTATGTAAGAAGGTGCGCTTGTTTTATCTCTCTGTGAGAAGGAGAGACAAGAAAGAGTGAGAAAAGCCTGTAGTGTAATGCCCGCAGCTAAAAGCAACTGCGTGAGAATGTGCACTCGAATACTCACGAAATAGTCATTTTCTACATTGCACAGAGACAAACCCACGATATATCGAGTACCGTATATTTGATATATCGCCCTGCTCTAGTCTGAGTCAACGTGCCTTTGTTTGGATTCGTTATCGTCTTTTTTTTACCTGCTCTGATGTAAAGAAAATATATAATGAACATATTCCAGCCCAGGGCGAGCACAATTGCATTCTATCATACATCCCTGTTGCTTAACGCTCCAACTGTACTGCCTGACTCTTTGTATTTCTGATTGGTTGTCTGCTTGATGGAGCTCTGGCACATGGCCGTGAACTATGTATGGCGCTGGGGGGCTGGGAGGGGATAGTGGGCGGGGGGTACTGTACGTTGAGAAAGAGAGCGAGAGAATGAGTGAATGTTTTCAAAGGATTCATGTTAAGAGTGTTTACTGAGGAGGCCAAGCAGAGATAGAGCCACTCACAGTAGGAGGCTTTGCTGGGAGATGAGAGGCACAGAGCTGCTACAGTAGGGGGAAGACGGACTGCCGGTGGGCTCCAGTGTGCACGGGTACACCTCTTAAGACCACTGAAGTGTCAGCGCGGGAGGTGGAGTGGTCAGCTGCATGGAGCAGTAACATGAAGCACTCAAATAGAATGGACCTCAAGCTGATCAGTAAGTAGACACTGTCTGCGTGTCCTCGTGTCTTGTTCCTTACTACTTGCAGTGCGAGCAGTCTTTCTCCTGCTATACTGTATATGTGGATCTTCAACATGTATGGTGTATGATATACTGTCACAATGTTTGCTTGGATTTGGTGTATTTACAGTATGTGCTATCACTTTTTCTTCTCTGTCACATTTTTGTGACAGGTGCACAGTTTGGGGCCTCAGATTACATTTTAGCCATGTCTTAACAATACAATAAAAGAAAAACAAAAAGAAATTTAATCAATGTTTTTTTTGTCAATTATTTCTAATCAATTAAATAATAATAATTTAAAAAAAAGTATGACTAACCAAGTCATACACGATTTAATTTTCATTTTTTATTTTATCATATTAATTTATTAGATTAGTATAATATTTTGGATTGACACAATTCACAGAAGAAAAAATATTAATATTTTATACAAAATTATTATAGGCTCCAGCACCCCCTGCAACCCACAAGAGGGACAAGCGGTAGAAAATGGATGGATGGATGACATTTAATATTAAAACATTTTGAAAATTGACATTTTTATTTTATTATGTTTATTTATTAGCTTAGCATAATCTTTTAAAAAACTCACAAGAAAATATGCATATTATTTAAATGTGTTCATATAACCGTTGCCATGCACATTTTGACCCATTGACCCAGGAACTAAATATGCCATCATGCCAAGTTTACAGTCGCTGTGTACCTTTTGTGTCGTGTTGACCCAAACAACTGCGGTCACAAGGTCAAGGATAAAATATCACACTTTTAAAAAAAATCAAACACTTCCTGTATTTTATTGCCAATTAAAATTGAAAGGGTTAGAGCTGTTACATATTTACAGTATCAGCACTTTTCCATCGATGCTAAAATGTTGTTAGCATGATATGGTTTGAATGCTACGCTTCCGTGCAGACGGTGTCCACTTATAACTCAGTTTACAATGTGGTGATTGTCACGGCAATGTGTGTGTGTGTGTGTGTGTGTTCCTTTTGATGTGCACGTTTGCGTGTGTGTGTGTGTGTGTTTCAAGGACTAGGCGCTTTACTTTGACAGATCAACAACATTTCCTGGTTCGGAATGGAGGCTGCATGGACATTTTGTGGGAAATAGTCGGTTGTAGATGCACAAATGTTTTCATTTGTCATAATAGATATACAAGTGTGATTTGACAGAATAGTTTTTAGTTATAGCAGTAGATTCCTCACCATGAGTGATAGTTACATATTTTATTTAACTATTTAATCAGTCAGTTACTCCCCTCTGAATCTCAAAAAGACATTTTGTAAGAAGTTTGGTATAGACGTTTTTTCTTGTGTTCCAGTAGACAAAGCACAGTATGAAGGCTTACATGTGGTAGTTTGGTGCAGAAGAACGTATATATATATTGAGTCTTGTCAAAAGCAAATGTTTAGGGGATCTTTTCATCAAGTTTTTGAAATCGATTGATTGATTGATTGAAACTTTTATTAGTAGATTGCACAGTACATATTCCGTACAATTGACCACTAAATGGTAAAACCCGAATACGTTTTTCATCTTGTTTAAGTCGGGGTCCACGTTAACCAATTCATGGTAAAGACAGTGGTTACTATGTTCGGAGGAGTTTGGCGTGGAAGAAGATGTGTGTGTCTATGCTGGCACCTATGTTGTTCTTTCAAAAGCAACATTTCTTAATGTTCCTGCTTGTAGAGGAAGGATTTCTGTATGTGCCTGCGAGTTGAGTCTCTTCACATTCAACAGAACTCATTTTGTGTTGTAAATGTCACATCTTTGTCATCCGGCTCGAACCGGCAACCACAAATAATACAAATTGAGCAGCACTGGCCAATTAATTCAATGTATTTGTAACTAATTCATACTTGCCAACCCTCCCGGATTTTCCGGGAGACTCCCGAAATTCAGCGCCTCTCCCGAAAACCTCCTGGGACAAATTTTCTCCCGAAAGTCTCCCGAAATTCAGGCGGACCTGAGTGACGTGTCGACAGCCTGTTTTCACGTCCGCTTTCCCACAATATGAACAGCGTGCCTGCCCAATCACGTTATAACTGTAGCGTGATGGAGGGCGAGTTCTTGGTTTCTTATGTGGGTTTATTGTTAGGCAGTTTCATTAACGTTTGTCTGCCGTAAACGGCAATGTTGTGACACTCTTAAACAGGACAATACTGCCATCTACTGTACATGCATATGTGACAATAACGCCTAGGGCTTTTAGAGAGTGCACAACTGCGCACACAACAAGGAGACGAAGCAAAATGCATCATCAGAGAGGGTGTTCAGCATGGTTAGAAAAATAGTGACAGAGAATAGAACAAGGATGGACAATTCAACCCTTAACTCAACAATGAGTAGATGAGTGTTATGTGTGTGTATATGTGTAAATAAATGAACACTGAAATTCAAGTATTTCTCTCATTTATATGTATATATATATACATATATATATATATATATATATATATATATATATATAATAAAATAAATATATATATATATATATATATATATATATATATATATATATATATATATATATATATATATATATATATATATATATGAAATACTTGACTTGGTGAGTTCTAGCTGTAAATATACTCCTCCCTCTTAACCATGCCCCCAACCACGCCCCCGCCCCAACCCCCCACCCCCACCTCCCGAAATCGGAGGTCTCAAGGTTGGCAAGTATGAACTAATTTAATAATTAAAGCCCTAGGCTGTCAACTCATTGTCCAACGCAGCTCTTAAGGCGTCAGGAAGTGAGGTTTACACAATGTACTATCACACGGCTACACTAACTGGCACCTTTCTGCTTCTTTTTAATAACCACGTTGACTTTATCATTTTTGTACTGAGCAGCCGGGAAAGAAAAATATACACCACTTTCCTATGAGCTCAATAAAGTCCAGACCCTTTTCTATGGTTATCGTCATATTTCTCCTAATTCCTCCTCAAGTTTTGCTGATATTTTGCAACTGTTTTTGTTCCCTTTGTTCTTTAATGTTTCAATGTGCTATTAACAGTGAAACCTCAGAAGTCAGTCTATAAATTAATCAAACTGTTGCAATCGTACTGTACAGGCAACAGTAAAGCGTAAAATTAAGTACTCGTTCTTAACTTTGAGGACACGTAGTAGCAGACATGCTACAAGGTTTACAGCATATGCCTGGAAGGTTCTTCCCTTCACATTAACACTGGACCGGACTATTGTTGTGTAGATGCCGATCTCCGTTTCTTTTACTGAAACTGCCGACTTATATTACTTCAGGGTGGACATCTCTTTCCTACGTTGCAATAAGTTACATTTCCTGTTCTATGGTTATCATCATATTTCTACACTTTGCAACTATTGGTACATTTCTGTGGTGGGATCACAAACAAGTAAACGTGAGGCAGTAAATTCACCAGTTGCGCTCCCATCTGCCAACTTTTGAGGCACTATTTCCAGATTGTACGACTTAAGAGGTGGTTCCACTCTCCAACCAGTCCTTTCTCTCCCATGCTTTTGTCACACGGCGCCCCCTTTTGATTTGGAAAACAGAGTCTGCCTCAAAATAGCGATATGAATTTCATGACCACGTTGTCAGTCATTCATGTATTCGTTCTTTGCTTGGGGGAGAGACAATCAAAGCAGCTTTAACGCACTCTCAAGAGGCTCTGAGGAACAGGATGAAAAGCAGTGATATGTATTATTGTCTAATGCATGAGCTGGGGTTTTGTGTGCTTATTACACCTCATGAATAACGAAGCTGCTCAAGGTTTGGATTCAGTTTAAAAGAAAAAACCCTTGACCTTGTTTGCACAGGAAGTGCGAGCCCCCCTGCTGCGAGGCGGAGGCGAGAGGAACCTGGAATAAAAGCGATGTTCATGCATCATTCACCTGTCACGTGTATGCATGCATTAGCATGGAAACAGCTCTAAATGTGGTGGGCCGGACATCCTTATTGGCAATTTCCCATAAATAACATTTGTTTTGACATAATTGCACTCTGGGAGAAAACGTATATGCATGTTTCTTCTTGCATCCAAAAGTTTTTTGTATATCGTCTTGTGATATTGTACAGCCAAACATTGTGTTTCACTAGCTATTCTCTATACACATGCATATACGCTTTATTAAGTGCCCAAACAAAGAATCCCACGTATTGGTAAATCAGCCTTTTTTTTTATCGAGTATGACTGCAAAATAAGCCACCATGGGGCCAAAACAGTATTTTGATAAAGATGAGAAACACTATAGAATTCAAGAGATAACTTGTAGCAAAGTACAAAGGTGGCGTCTGCTTGGCCCCTCCCTCCATTCCTCCTCCTGTGCTCGTCACCAACAAGAATCTCAAATAAATGCAAAAAGTTATGTAAAATGTTTATCCATTTCATTGGTCATTTTTATTATTTTGCATTGTTTTCTGCATGTAAAACTGTTATTATAAAATGTATTTTTTGATTGATTGAAGCTTTTATTAGTAGATTGCACAGTACAGTACATATTCCGTACAATTGACCACTAAGTGGTAACACCCGAATACGTTTTTCAACTTGTTTAAGTCGGGATCCACTTAAATTGATTCATTATGCAGATATATACTATCATCATAATACAGTCATCACACAAAATAATCATCAGAGTATATACATTGAATTATTTGCATTATTTACAATCTGGGGTGTGGGATGTGGAGGGGGGGGCGGGGGGGGGGGGGGTTAGGTTTGGTTGATATCAACACTTCAGTCATTAACAATTGCATCATCAGAGAAATGGACATTGAAACAGTGTAGGTCTGACTTGGTAGGATATGTTCAGCAAGTAGTGGACATAGAGAGAGAGAGATACGAAAGCATAAGAATAAGTATCTACATTTGATTATTTACATTTGATTATTTACAACCCGGGGATGTGGAAGGGGGAGGGTGTTAGTCTAGGGTTGAAGTTGCCTGGAGGTGTTCATTTAGTGCGGTTTTGAAGGAGGATAGAGATGCCCTTTCTTTTACACCTGTTGGGAGTGCATTCCACATTGATGTGGCATAGAAGGAGAATGAGTTAAGACCTTTGTTAGATCGGAATCTGGGTTTAACGTGGTTAGTGGAGCTCCCCCTGGTGTTGTGGTTATGGCGGTCATTTACGTTAAGGAAGTAGTTTGACATGTACTTCGGTATCAGGGAGGTGTAGCGGATTTTATAGACTAGGCTCAGTGCAAGTTGTTTTACTCTGTCCTCCACCCTGAGCCAGCCCACTTTGGAGAAGTGGGTAGGAGCGAGGTGTGATCTGGGGTGGAGGTCTAGAAGTAATCTGACTAGCTTGTCCTGGGATGTTTGGAGTCTAGATTTGAGGGTTTTGGAGGTGCTGGGGTACCAGGATTTTGTGTTAATATATGGATTACTGGAATGGATTAATTGGATTTACATTAAATTAGTACCTCAATTTATGAGCTTAGTTGGTTCTGTGACGGAGCTCTGAACTCAAAACACTTGTATGTCAAATCAATGTCTGCCATTGGAAAAAATATCAATTTAATTCATGCTTGGTCCCTCCAAAACAGCACATCTAAAAACATTTTTTTTTAAACCTTTTGAAAATAAAAACTAATCAGGGACAAGAAATATTGTATAACAATAGAATATACTAGCAACAACTAGTAGTTTTTTTTTTAGTAATGTAATAACAGCCTCGGAGAGTGGACTTAAGGTGTGTCATTCCAGCTGCGCCAAACACACCATCAGCAGATTCTCCATATTTTCATGGATAAATGTCAGCCGTCTCGATATTATTTTAACTTTCTTTGCTGGCGTTAGACTTACCGGTAGTCTGTTTCAGTATGGTGAAAACTAGCAGTAATATGCTCGGGTTTTTGCACCAAGTTAGCGACACATTTTTGATGATTTCTTTATTTAATTCAATGAATATCAGTTTCTTCTTCTTAGCAATGTCTTTCACACTCACTAGCTAAAAGATCATTTAAAGCATAACAATTATCTCAAAATATTCTTAAATTGCGGCCTTCCTAAGTGGAGGTACCACTGTATTTCTTACGGGAAAGGTTGCTTCGGTTTTGGTGAACGTTTTGGATTACTTACCAAAACAGCGGTACCACCGTAATCATTTTTTTTTATTTTTTAGAAAAAACTGCATGTCATCTTTGTATTGTAGGTGATAAAGGTATTAACTTTGTTAATTTTTTACTTTGTTGTGTGTTTTTTTGGTGGTTCCACTTCCAAAAACGGTACGAGCAAAAAAGCTGGTAAAGGAAAATCAATGTTATGCACACAGCAGAGTGAGGTCTGTTGAATGTGAAGAGACTCACCTCCCGGGCACTTAAAGTAAGCCCGTCCATCTATTTTCTACCGCTTGTCCCTTTTTGGGGTCGCGTGGGTGCTGGAGTTTATCCCAGATATACTCGGACAGAAGGTGGGGTAAACAATCATGTATATAATTTGTTGTTTTATTAAGCTTTACAATACAGCGGTTCTCTTCTTTGTACACTTACTGTACAGTATGATAATGACAGTTTGACACTGAAACAGATTACGGTATTTTTCGGAGTATAAGTCGCACCGGAGTATAAGTCGCACCTGCCGAAAATGCATAATAAAGAAGGAAAAAAAACATATATAAGTCGCACTGGAGCCCGGCCAAACTATGAAAAAAAACTGCGACTTATAGTCCGAAAAATAAGGTAATAACATTGTTATAGAAAAGGTTCATTAGTTGAAGTAGGTTAACCAAAGTGTCGTAACTACAAAAGTGTAAACATGTTTTGGACAAAGTGGCTGGTGAGAGGGACGTCTGGGCATATTTGCTTGGGCTGCTGCCCCCGCGACCCGACCTCGGATAAGTGGAAGAAGATGGATGTTTTGAGCCTTTTCTCCTCTATGATTCATATTTAATCAAATGCTTCCCTGGCTTGTATATACAAGCCCCGCAATGTTTTGACATTGGCAGTATTTACTGGAGGATTATGCTTCTATAACTCTGACGTTTATTCTTACTTTTGTTTCCTTTCTGCGCTCTTCTGCTCATATTATTAAGAGCTCTTCTCTGTTTGAATCACCTTATATATTTGTGAAACCTGCGTGTGTTCATAGTTGCACAAATCAAATGGGGTAAAAAAAACAGTTGCGGCTGCTGTTGTCATGACGACTTGTTGAACATCTCAAGGGTTACCAGGAAGTGTGTGTCTGCCTGCGTTATGTATAAGAACACTGTTGACAATGACCAGGGAGTGGTGTGTGTGTGTGTATGTAATTGATCTATCATCCATAAAAAGAATATACATTTGAAGAAAGACCTGCATTGAAGAACTACCCATCTACTGTATGTACACTTGACAAACTGTCCATTAGTCCTTTGCAAGCAGGATGAGATGTTGTGTGTGTACATGCATACAAGTAGACTAATGGACCTGAGTGGAATCCAAACAGGAACTCACTGCAGGTGATCAATGTCTCCCAAGAGGATGGAGTGTCTCTGCTAGAGGGGCGAAGAAAAGGGGTGGGAAGTCTATGCATGAGCATAAATGTAAAGTTGTCCTCTTGTCTTCAGAGCGTCAGCTGGCCAACAGCATGACCAGCAGCAGCAGCAGCACCAGCAGCAGCACACTTCCTCCCAGCGTGAGCGGGATCAGCAAAGAGCTGGCCGAGTTGCGGCACCTGGTGCAGTTCCCCGAGGAGATCGCCTGCATCCTCACCGAGCAGGAGCAGCAGCTCTACCAACAGGTAGGAAGGAGGATGCTTGCTGAAGACAAATAGCGACAATATGGACTGACATGTTGTGTCTTCTCTAAGGTATTTCCCCTGGACTACCTCTGCTTTCTGACGCGGGACCTGGGCAGCCCTGAGAGTCAAACCAGGCGGCACCCGAACCTCAAGGCCTCCCTGTCTGCGCCCAACATGCCCACACAGACAGCCAGGCGCAGTAACGCCGTGGAGGACCTGGTGGCGCGTTTCAATGAGGTAAGAGTCCTGCTGTTTACATCACCAGAGCAGTAATTGTTGCGTAATTGTGTAGGTTCACCGAGAACCAAGTGTATTTTGTCCATACCGCACTTACTAGATCTACTTAAGGTTTGCATTTATTAAAACATATGCAGACTTGATAGCGCATGCAAAGTTGATCTCCTAAGCTCGAGTATTGCGTCTATTAAATGAGCAAAATAGAGAGCGCAATCCATTTAGCATGTCTGTCTTAATATATATGCAGAATATACAGTACAGGCCAAAAGGTTGGACTTCTCATTCAATGCATTTTCTTTATTTTCATGACTATTTACATTGTAGATTGTCACTGAAGGCATCAAAACTATGAATGAACACATGTGGAGTTATGTACTTAACAAAAAAAGGTGAAATAACTGAAAACATGTTTTATATTCTAGTTGCTTCAAAATAGCCACCATTTGATTTGATTACTGCTTTGCACACACTTGGCATTCTCTCGATGAGCTTCAAGAGGTAGTCACCTGAAATGGTTTTCACTTCACAGGTGTCATAGTTTTGATGCCTTCAGTGACAATGTACAATGTAAATCAGGGGTCCCCAAACTACGGCCCGCGGGTCGGATCCGGCCCCCCAGCATCCAAAATCCGGCCCACAGGAAGTCCCAAGTAATTTTATTTTATTTTATTATTATTATTTTATTTTATTATTATTTTTTTTTGTACCCCGCCTTCCGCCCGATTGTAGCTGAGACAGGCTCCAGCGCCCCCCGCGACCCCGAAGGGAATAAGCGGTAGAAAATGGATGGATGGATGGATTATTATTTTTTATTTTTTAATCTTTCCTTTCTAATCCATTTTCTACCGCTTGTTACTCTTGGTGTCTCCTAGCCGCTCAGGCAAATCATATTGTCTAAAAATGAATTTTCCTATCGATACTGTGACAATGTTAAATGTTGATGAACATCAATGTTAAATGACAAAATGATAATAAATGATAAATGGGTTATACTTGTAACCAGCAACCCTCCGATTGCTGGCACGGCCACTCTACCAACTTCGCCACGCCGTCCCAATGGATTATAAAGACAATGTATATGTGTATATACCGGTACACATAAAAAAAAAAAAAAAAAAAAAAAAATATATATATATATATATATATATATATATATATATATATATATATATATATATATATATATATATATATATATATATACATATATATATATATATATATATATATATATATATATATATGTGTATATATACAGCATGGCCCCGGGCCAAATTTTTTTAACCCAATGCGGCCCCCGAGTCAAAAAGTTTGGGGATGTAAATAGTCGTGAAAATAAAGAAAACGCATTGAAATGAGAAGGTGTGTCCAAACTTTTGGCCTGTACTGTATGCTGATTAGAAGAATGCCCACAATACTGTAAAGAGATGCACACATAACCAAAAACTTGCAATGTGATTTATCAAGAATAAAACTGTTCTGTGGCCACTGTTTAAAGTCTAGATTTAGTAGGGCTGCGAATCTTTGGGCACAATACGATTCTAACTTGATTAAATTCTTGGGGGTAACCATTAGATTCAGAATCAATTCGCGATTCAAAATGTACTTTTTTAAATTAGGATGCCAGTTCTGTGATTAACTACATTCATCCATACAATAGATAAACAGCTCTGATAAATATTACTTAAAAGAAAAAAAATATATAAATATAATTCTACCCAAATTATTTAATAAAGTCAAATACAAATAAGATGAATATCGAAATTTCCCTTTTCTAAAGTAAATCTGTACAGCAGATATGGGCATCCACATCAACAATATGATTTGCCTGAGTGACTGAACAGGACAGATTTAAAAAAAATTGCGATTAGTTCGAAAATTTGATTTTTTTTGACACCCCTAGTATTTAGCATGTTTGGAATGGATGTGCAATGTAGCACAATCTCACAATACTGTGAGAAAGCAGGTGATGCGCTGCTAAGACAGACGATTGACAGAGAATTCTCCATCCTACGTGTCCATCATACTGTATATGGAATGTCATAAATTTAAAAAAAAATACACATATTGTGTATTCAGCAATATCATTTTCTACTTTTATAACTGCTGGATGACTGGGCTGGTTAAAACCCATTCAACTGATTAGTTTTGGTGTCTGCTTAATGGTGAAAACATTTTCATACAGGAGGTATATTAATATCTTTATATGAAAACAAAAAGTTTTTTTAAATCGGTTAAGAATAGTGGTTAATTCGAAAATCTATCTCCATATAGGAGATATATTAATTTCTCCTATAGGAGATGTATACATTTCTCCTATAGGAGATATATACATTTTTCCTATAGGAGATATTAATATGTCTTCTATATGGGGAATAGAAACTTCTTGCAATATGCATTTTCTTCCTCTGGACTACTCCAGCCCACGCTCGCAGTTAGTGCCAGTGTTTACCAGAGCGCACAGTCAGTGCGCTAAAAGGTGGGTTTTACCTCGCACCGTAGGACTGTTTCGAAAATGCCCAGAAAAAGTGGTACATGTTATAGTTGTCTGCTGCATGTTTCAAAACATAACAAAACGCCACCTAGTAGTACGATAACAAGAATGTGGAGGGAAATGATTGTCTCTATGGTGACAGCTGCATAGTACATGCAAAAACTTCATTTAAATAGAGCTGTTTGCAACACTTTTGCACACTCTTTTCAGATTACATGCAACACGCCCACTAATGGTACACACAATTTTATACTTTGCACAGGCTGTTTAGCACTTATTTGGATCTTAGTAAATCAGGCCCTTAGTATCTTCTGTTATGCTTGACCCCAATTCACCCTGTTTTGTTTTTGCCGTGCGAGTCATCCACCTAATGGACTCAAGGCTGAAGTGCGCACTGTGTACTCTCGCAAACCCATGTGCTCTTGTCGTGCCTGGCAAGTGACTCTTATGATAAACAAAAAAAAAAAACCTACTGATAGAGAATGATGTCACTTTGCATGCTTTGGACATCGGCTGCTTTTCATTTTAAGGCGTCAAAACGTGAAAGAGAGAAAGTACTAAATTCTCGATGCATACATTATAGGTCCATATATAGGCAAAACAATGTGTGACTTTATAATAATGTAACTCCTGTTACTGAGAAATGGTGACATTCTGAGAAGAACCTCCAATACAATGAGTCAATCAGCAATATTGTTACTTAGCACTATTAAAACATTGGTTGTGTTGTGCAATATATTGTTAAAGGGGACTTATGATGGCCTTATGATGTCAGAGGCCTTGTGGTTAAAGTGTTCGCCCTGAGATCGGTAGGTCGTGAGTTCAAACCCCGGCCGAGTCATACCAAAGACTATAAAAAATGGGACCCATTACCTCCCTGCTTGGCACTCAGCATCAAGGGTTGGAATTGGGGGTTAAATCACCAAAATGATTCCCGGGCGCGGCCACCGCTGCTGCTCACTGCTCCCCTCACCTCCCAGGGGGTGAACAAGGGGATGGGTCAAATGCAGAGGACACATTTCACCACACCTAGTGTGTTTGTGACAGTCATTGGTACTTTAACTTTAACTTTAACTTCTAATCTACATTTAAAACACTTTCTTGTGGTCCAGATCATTGATTCTCAAACTGTGGTACGCACACCACTGGTGGTACACCAAAGAATCACTTAAATAAATATTCAAACACAGTGTTACTGTTCAAACAAAACTATTAAATATACTTGTTAAACAAACCTCTGCCTTGTTTTAATGAATAAAATAATACACTACTGTATTTTAATGTTGGTCATTATGGTGGTACTTGAAGTGCCAAGTGTTTTCTGAGGTGGTACTTGGTGAAAAAAGTTTGCGAATCACTGCTCTAGATAACACAATATTTAGTGGATATGCTTTGGTGTCAATTTGTGTGTATTTTGCTCCACAATCACTTTAATTATCTGTTTTTTGAGTCTGTCAGCAAAATGTTACCAGATAGCAAATTAAAAACCACACCCCACCCTTAAAAATATTATTATCATCTTTTCAAAAGGTATAATGTTTAAATATATATCTTGAAAACAAACATAGTTATTCTTCATGAATAGTACATATATTCACTCGGTAACAACATTAGGTACACCTTCACACTATCCGATCAATAAATGAAATAAATAAATGAAATGAAAAAAATAAATGAAAGCGTGACATCACACACCAGTTTTGACAGAGCAGTTTCACAACAATAACCAACGATATTTACTTTTACTATTACTTATGGAGTATATTGTGAATAAATTGAGAACAGGAAGTGAACAAAAGTTTTAGCAACTGCTATGTAAAGGAAAAGGGGTAGGATTAAATAAGCTCTGCTTCTTCTTACTCCTTTTCGAACATGTTGAATAGAGGAACTGGAAACTGATGTATCATGTTGTATGCATGCATGTTCCAAATAAACTTAAACACGTACTGAGCAGGTGTATTGTCAGCGCAGCAGATAATTAAAGTGTGTAAAAGTTACTCTACAAGTTGTGGTCTATGGTTGCAAAAGGCATAATTATGGGAGTGTGTTTTGTTTAGTCACTCAGTGCAGTTGGTCCTGCAGGTCGAGTACGTGCCGTCTTTCACGGATCCACTTTGCACACTTTTTATGAGCATATAAACATTTGTATGCTCGTACAACACTTAAAACCTTTAGAATATCTGTATGTGGAATTAAATTATGGAATGTATCTATCAAAGCACCAATATGATTCAGTTTAAGAGACTGTTCAAATTACTAGTGTTCACAAAGTACACAGAACAAGAATTATGATGAAGATCTTGAACCTTTGTTTTATTGAGACAAAGATTATTGATGTATTTAATATTTGTTTAGTTACTATGGTTTATTATTCACTGTTCTGTTACCGAGAACAAGAAAATGGGATAAAATTGCTATGGTGTGAAAAGGGGTAGGATTAAATAAGCTCTGCTTCTTCCTACTCCTTTTTGGACTTGCTGTAATGAAACAACTGGAGTAGTGTGATGCATTACATTGTATCGTATGCATGTTCGAAATAAACTGGAAATGAATACAAAGCTCCATTTAAAAAAAAAAAAAAAAAAAAAAAAAAAAAAAAAAAAGGGGGCCCCCGATTTTGATGTCAGAATACAATTATTATTGTTATCAATCACAGACAGCTCTGCTTCGTGTAGCGATTGTGTACTCTCTCTCGGCTGGGTTGTTTTTTCCTACTGCTCAGAGCAGAGCGCGAACCTCAGGTTGCCGTTGTGAAAAGCGAGCGTGCTGACTACTCAGCTAAAAGGAGACGTATTCATGAACAAAATTATTTTTAAAATGGATATTTTTGCATCGTTGCTGTTCTGTTGAGTAAAATAATGATTCAAACAGTGGAGGTTGAGGCCCCCAAAATTGTCCCAAAGTTGGAAACACAGCTTGACCAGAATGACCACATAAGTATGTCACAAATGGCCCATTGGAAAAAAGAAAGACTCCAAACACAGCGTTCAGAGGCACGCCCAAACGCATGAACCTTATGTTTTGACGTTTTGTCATTGTTTAACACGAGTATCCAATATTGTAACAACATTTATAAGTCAGAAAAGAGGAACTTCATCATAGGTCCCCTTTAAATAAACACCATGTGGTTAACGATAGCTAAGAGATCGATTTTGCAATGCATGACCTTCTTAGTATTGTTACAAGGTTTTTTAGTTTGGGCCGTGTTTGGGCAGTGTTTAGCCCTGAAAAGGCTTTCAGTGTGCTCATGGTTCGAGTTTGTCATAGCGCTTTGTCATCACTGGTTATGCAACGAAGCGGCTGACCCCTCATAGTTGAACTAATAACACAAGCACGGACGGCGACAGACACACGAACATCAAAGGCGGGAAGGAGGGCGGTGGGGGATCACAGTGTGTTTGTGTAACTTATTGGTCTCCAGTCATTCCAATCTCTAAGTGGACCCTCCACAATATGGAACTCCTGTCTAATGCATTCATCCGGGACGCTTCCCAAAAACCGCCTCCCAGCTGGTCAGATTGGTTTAGATGGCGACAGTAACGCTAGCCAGCTGCTGACAGAGCTTATCCTTATGTCATAGCTGCAAAAAAAAACAACAATTAAAAAAAAAAAAAAAAAAGTCAACAAGTGTTGTGTTTCACACCGCAGAGTCTGGGTAGTTACACACGCAGAGTATGGCTCACTTCTCAGTACGCACATTTTATGAAGCCATATGTAAACGCCATAACTTGATCCGGTTACAAGAAGACTTTCAGGAAGACTCGTGAAGCCATACCCTTAACCCTCATCCTGACCCTGCTTCTCGGAAAGCAATATGTACTGTTCATGGTACGTCCTGATCCCATGCCAAAGTGACTTTCAGGAACACAACCTAACCCTGAACCCGAACCCCTAACCCTACATTTGAATACTGATCCTTTATGCTCAAGATCTGCTTATGCGCTTTCACTCCAGCATATTTTTGAAATATGTTTTGAGTTGCAAATACACCACCGCTTCCAAACTAGCTCTAGCGCAATTTGGGCATAGTGAGAACACGTTTGGAATTCCCTCCTGTTCAGCTGGAAAATGGTTGAGTCAAATCCGGATGAAAAAAAAGCACCAAAAAACTATAGGTATAAGCTAGGTGTGTCCAATATTTATATTGGATATTGGTCCAGATATTGGTCCATGGTAAAGATTCCATCTAGTATACGGAAAAATATGGTCTGATTACAAGAACATTTGAAAGAGGATATTGGTCCAGTATTCAGGCATGTGAAATGTTAACGAAAACGCGGAAATCTGCGTATTTAAACATTAATTTTTGCGTCACAATATCCAAACAAAATTTGTTGATCGCTTGCGCCTCAGCCGCAAGTACTCGCTGTTTGGCTTGCCTAAACACCGCCCTGAATTGCAGGACAGGGACGCTGAAATAAGCTTGCTGGTTAGCATCATCTCGCGAGCTTACTTGTCGTTGCTTGCATTCGCTCTACGAGCCACAACGTTGACGGCTGTAAACTTTGTTGCTAATCATATTTGGATGATTACAATCCCAACACTGTTGGTTCCAAACCAGTTGTAGTACGAGAGCAGTGGTTCTTAACCTGGGTTCGTTCGAACCCTAGGGGTTCGGTGAGTCGGGCTCAGGGGTTCGGCGGAGGTCAAGACACACCCGACTCATTGTGTAAATAAAAACTTCTCCCTATCGGCGTATTACGGATACGGCAACAGCAGAAGTCACACTGATTTGCAGGTGTGTAATTTGTTGTGAGTTTATGCACTGTGTTGGTTTTGTTCTTTGAACAAGGTGATGTTCATGCACGGTTCATTTTGTGCACCAGTAATAAAACATGGTAACACTTTAGTATGGGGAACATATTCACCATTAATTAGTTGCTTATTAACATGCAAATTAGTAACATATTGGCTCTTAACTAGTCATTATTAAGTACTTATTAATGCCTTATTCGGCATGGCCTTATTATAACCCTGGCCCTAACCCTCTAACCCTAACCCTAACCCGAACCCTAACCTTAACCAAATAACTCTAAATTAAGTCTTTGTTACTTAGAATATGTTCCCCTAGTGTCCAACAAACTCTAAATTAAGTCTGTGTTACTTAGAATATGTACCCCATACTAAAGTGTTACCAAAAACATATAACGGGTTCGGTGAATGCGCATATGAAACTGGTGGGGTTCGGTACCTCCAACAAGGTTAAGAACCACTGTACTAGAGTATTTATTAATAGCCAGCAAGAAGATACATTTTTGACGTGACGGATTGGACAAGTGGTAGAAAATGGATAGATGGATGGATTGTAAACAGAGGTCACAACACCGAAAGTTTATCAACCAAGGAGGCATGGCTATAGGATAGAGTTGCCAAATGGGAAACACTTTCTGGGTTCTTTGCATGAATGTTATAGAATTTCAATGATAATAATGTTAGTAAATGATCTACTAAAAAAACAAAAAAATCTGTGGTACATTACATGGGACATGTAAGTGTCAAAAAGACAGCCAAAGGAGGTTGGTAGATGAGAATAAGTCTAAAGGTAAAATATAGTGTAGAAACGCACCCAAGTAATGCAGGAAATGTAGTCTTGATTTTCAAAATTTTATTTCGGGGTTTGCATGGCAGCACCTCATGCTGACAGAAATGTTCCTTTTTTTTCATCAGTTCTCCTTTTTTTTCCTCAAAGTGTGCTCACGTGCCTAAATATCAGCAAAAAAAAAAAATATCGGCTTGCATCTAAAATCACAGATATAAGCTCCGATACAAGCAGTCCTACAGCGTGTTTACTTGTGAAAACAGCCAGTTAACATCTAAATGTCCTGCAATAAGCACACAAGGTTGGTCTTTTCTTGTATTTTACTTAAGTAATTTCCAAAAGGTAAGCATGGTAGGCTATATGTTACTAGGAGCAAGCAGCTAAGCATACAATAGCATGCATGCTAGCCATTCTTAATTAGTGTCCTTAATGGAACAATATCGTCATTTGTCATTATAAACAAGTATCATATTATAATGGTTGCATATTACTTACAAAGTCTCCAAGGCATAGGTGTACTATAATAGAAAGTGTCCAGTGTCCACGTTATTCATCTTACGGCATCATGGACTTAACTTAATGAATTATTGTGACCACTTGGTGTCACCGAGGAAAAAAATACCCATCCACTTCAACTTAAAGACAGCATAAATCTATTCCAGATGGTTAATATTAAATAGGTAAGTGTTTTTCATACTTACCATTGTTCTCTGTTTGAGTAATGTCACTTAATCAAACCTTTTTGTAACATTCCACACTACAAAATAACAAAGGAATGTATGATTCCTGCTAATATCGTATTATATCAATATCGATATCAGCCAATACTCAATCATCCATTATCGGTATTGGAAGTTAAAAGGTAGTATAAACACACCCTCCTTTACGTAGCAGTTAACCTCTTAATATACCGTAAAGGCATTTCACACAATTGAATCTCAATCCTTTTTTTTTCATTTTTATGACTGTTTAGTGCATGATTGTTGTACTTTTTCATAAGCTATATATACATCTAAGGTATGGGTGTCAAACTCATTTTAGGTCGGGGGCCACATGGAGAAAAATCTACTGCCAAGTGGGCCGCACTGGTAAAATCACGGCACGATGATTTAAAAATAAAGACAACTTCAGATTGTTTTCTTTGTTTAAAGATAGAACAAGCACATTCTGAAAATGTACTAGTAATAGTAATAATAGTATTCTACTTTTATTTGTAGTTATTTATACTTTCTGAATAAATTATGTGATAATGTTCATCAGTCAACTCATTGGTGTTCATTTTCAATCTATCGAGATAAAAAAATAATATCTAAATCAAATTACAGGATGTTATTTATGTAGTTTGCTCATTTTCCTCAAATGGTGCACTAACGTGTATTTTTTATTTTTTTTTACAAACTGTATGGAGCATAATCTACAACAGTGGTTCTTAACCTTGTCGGAGGTACCGAACCCCACCAGTTTCATATGCACATTCACCGAACCCTTCTTTAGTGAAAAATAAAATGTTTATTTTTTTCAAATTCAAGACAAAGTTATATGTTTTTGGTAACACTTTAGTATGGGGAACATATTCTAAGTAACAAAGACTTAATTTAGAGTTTTTTGGACACTAGGGGAACATATTCTAAGTAACAAAGACTTAATTTAGAGTTATTTGGTTAGGGTTAGGGTTAGAGGGTTAGGGTTACAATAAAAACATGCCAAATAAGGCATTAATAAGTACTTAATAATGACTAGTTAAGAGCCAATATGTTACTTATTTGCATGTCAATAAGCAACTAATTAATGGTGAATATGTTCCCCATACTAAAGTGTTACCATGTTTTTTTACTGGTGCACAAAATGAACCGTGCATGAACATCACCTTGTTCAAACAACAAAACCAACACAGTGCATAAACTCACAACAAATTACACACCTGCAAATCAGTGTGACTTCTGCTGTTGTCGTATCCGTAATACGCCGATAGGGAGAAGTTTTTATTTAAACGATGAGTCGGGTGTGTCTTGTCCTCCGCTGAACCCCTGAGGCCGACTCACCGAACCCCTAGGGTTCCATCGAACTCAGGTTAAGAACCACTGATCTACAAATATACAAACAATTGCTATTGGGACATCTAGTGGACACATTTAGAACAACAGTTTCTTTCATTAAAAAATGTTGGCTCATTTTTATACTTAGCAAACTCCTCCCACGGGCCGGGTAAAACTGATCAGGCCCGTGGGCCGCACGTTTGACACCCCAGATCTAAGGTGTACAAGGTGGTGTTTATCAAAACTGCAGCTTTTTTTAAGTACATCAGCCACCAAGTTCATTTAACGTAGTTAAAATTAAATACTTATTCAGCTAATAAGTCTTTGAATATTCCTCAACTGGAGTAAATATAGCCATCACGTTAGGAGTAGGAACAGGTCCAAAGGGACAATTTGGAGAAGGATTAGGGTTTTCGTAGAACAAAACATTCCCAACCTTTAACACTTGCTGTGCGTGGGCTGCACGTGCCGTCAGTCATAGTGAGAAAGGTGAATGTGAAACCTAAAATAAGAATGAATGCATTCTGCTTAACGACTGTATTGGAATGCATATGTTGGTGTGTCAGTGTTCACGCTCCTGGGTTTTTGTGGTATGTGTTACGTTTATTGGCATTGTGATGTGAAACATTGCTTTTGCATGTGTTTAAAGTGAGCTAGTGGTGGGCTTGACAGTTTTATTAGCAGTAATAGATAGACTATCTTCGCCTGTAAAGTGTGCGTGTGGTCTTATATTCACCCGTGTATACTGTGTGTACAGGTGAGTTCATGGGTGACCTGGCTGGTCCTGACTGCTGGTTCAATGGAAGAGAAGAGGGAAGTGTTCTCCTATCTGGTCCATGTGGCCAAGTGCTGTTGGAACATGGGCAACTACAACGGCGTCATGGAGTTCCTGGCAGGACTCAGGTTGGACTCAAGATGCTAATTGCGCTATACACACCTGGGAAAAAAATATTACGCTTTAAATCAGGGGTTTCAAACTCTTAGGCTATTTGTGGTCTGCAGGCCCATATTTAGTGGCCCATTTAATACATTTCATAGTTTAGCGCTGTGGTTCTCAAACGTTTTTCACCGTATACCACCTCAGAAAAAACTTGTCTCTCCCCAAGTACCACCATAATGACCAACATTAAAGTACAGTAGCGTAGTACGCCTAAGTATTCATTAAAACAAGCCAGAGATTTTATTTAAAAATTATATTTAATATTTTGGCCACTGTAACATTACACACAGTTTTAATATAGGAAAATATAACTGTACTTTTATCAAGTACCACTAGATGCACCACTCATGCTACACGTACCACAGTTTGAGAATCGCTGGTTTACTGTATCTCACCTGCCATCATGGAAAGAAAAAAAATGTAAAAAGAAAAAAAATTATTAAATAGCTATATGTATCCAGTGATTATACTATAAAGTTATTTTCTATTTAACTTCACCAATTTTAGATTATTTTTGTTGAAAATCGCTGAATTTTCACATTTGCCGTTCAAATATTGAGAAGAGACGGTGCGGTGATCAGCAGCCAGTTGAGGCACGTCACTGCGTTGTGCCTCAACATGGATTGCGGACTCGGCTAACTGCTGGCCTGCTGTGCAGTGAGACCGTATTGCTATATGAATTATATTATACATTTCCATAGTTTAGTTAGCTGAGGTATATAATGTACAGTGTATTTTGTCAACAACTGTATGTGTGTAACGTATTTCTTGTGCTGAGCAATCATAAAACTGCTGCGAAGACGCACTGTGTGAGGCTCGCAATAATCCCGCCTCCTGGTGCCGGTTAATGCACCTCCGCCGCAAAATGCACCCCCCGACGGGAGCGCCACACCAACCAAAGCCCACACCCAAACCCTCCACGTGCAAGACCGAATCCACCCAAAAAAAGTCACTTAAAAAGAAGCCAAAAAGTGCAAAAACAACAATGCTCGCGCCGTGAACGACTGCAGGGACACAACATTAGGTACACCTGCAGACTGCAGCACGGATTTCATATTTCATTCATTCACAACTCCTCCAACACGAACACCACTGTTCCCGCACTTATAAGTAAAGGTAAGACCATAATAACGTTTTTTTTATTAAATGTGCTTTTTTGTGTGCTACAGTTTGTATGTGTAAAGTTAAAGTTAAGTTTAAGTACCAATGATTGTCACACACACACTAGGTGTGGTGAAATTTGTCATCTGCATTTGACCCATCCCCTTGCTCACCCCCTGGGATGTGAGGGGAGCAGTGGGCAGCAGCGGCGCCGCACCCGGGAATAATTTTTGGTGATTTAACCCCCAATTCCAACCCTTGATGCTGAGTGCCAAGCAGGGAAGAATGCTGGTATGAGCTTTTAAACATAACCCTTTAACTGCTGCCATATATATACAGGTAAAAGCCAGTAAATTTGAATATTTTGAAAAACTTGATTTATTTCAGTAATTGCATTCAAAAGGTGTAACTTGTACATTATATTTATTCATTGCACACAGACTGATGCATTCAAATGTTTATTTCATTTAATTTTGATGATTTGAAGTGGCAACAAATGAAAATCCAAAATTCCGTGTGTCACAAAATTAGAATATTACTTAAGGCTAATACAAAAAAGGCATTTTTAGAAATGTTGGCCAACTGAAAAGTATGAAAATGAAAAATATGAGCATGTGCAATACTCAATACTTGGTTTGAGCTCCTTTTGCCTCAATTACTGCGTTAATGCGGCGTGGCATGGAGTCGAAGAGTTTCTGGCACTGCTCAGGTGTTATGAGAGCCCAGGTTGCTCTGATAGTGGCCTTCAACTCTTCTGCGTTTTTGGGTCTGGCATTCTGCATCTTCCTTTTCACAATACCCCACAGATTTTCTATGGGGCTAAGGTCAGGGGAGTTGGCGGGCCAATTTAGAACAGAAATACCATGGTCCGTAAACTAGGCACGGGTAGATTTTGCGCTGTGTGCAGGCGCCAAGTCCTGTTGGAACTTGAAATCTCCATCTCCATAGAGCAGGTCAGCAGCAGGAAGCATGAAGTGCTCTAAAACTTGCTGGTAGACAGCTGCGTTGACCCTGGATCTCAGGAAACAGAGTGGACCGACACCAGCAGATGACATGGCACCCCAAACCATCACTGATGGTGGAAACTTTACACTAGACTTCAGGCAACGTGGATCCTGTGCCTCTCCTGTCTTCCTCCAGACTCTGGGACCTCGATTTCCAAAGGAAATGCAAAATTTGCTTTCGTCAGAAAACATGACTTTGGACCACTCAGCAGCAGTCCAGCTCTTTTTTTCCTTAGCCCAGGTGAGACGCTTTTCGCGCTGTTTCTTGGTCAACAGTGGCTTGACACGAGGTATGCGGCAGTTGAAACCCATGTCTTTCAAGCGTCTCTTGGTGGTGGATCTTGAAGCACTGACTCCAGCAGCTGTCCACTCCTTCTGAATCTCCCCCACATTTTTGAATGGGTTTTTTTTCACAATCTTGACCAGGGCGCGGTGATCCCTATCGCTTGTACACTTTTTCTGACCACAGTTTTTCCTTCCCTTTGCCTCTCCATTAATGTGTTTGGACACAGAGCTCTGAGAACAGCCAGCCTCTTCAGCAATAACCTTTTGTGTCTTTCCCTCCTTGTGCAATGTGTCGATGGTTGCCTTTTGGACAGCTGTCAAATCTGAAGTCTTCCCCATGTTTGTGTAGGCTTCAGAACTGGACTGAGAGACCATTTAAAGCCCTTTGCAGGTGTTTTGAGTTAATCAGCTGATTAGTTTGTGGCACCAGGTGTCTTCAAAATTTAACCCTTACACAATATTCTAATTTTGTGACACACGGAATTTTGGATTTTCATTTGTTGCCACTTCAAATCATCAAAATTAAATGAAATAAACATTTGAATGCATCAGTCTGTGTGCAATGAATAAATATAATGTACAAGTTACACCTTTTGAATGCAATTACTGAAATAAATCAAGTTTTTCAAAATATTCTAATTTACTGGCTTTTACCTGTGTGTGTGTGTGTGTGTGTATGTATATATATATATATATATATATATATATATATATATATATATATATATATATATATATATCTCTTGAATCCCACTAGAAAGAATACTAATTACTAGAAGTGGGAATTTTTGGTCACCTCACTATTCGATCCGATTTTGATACTTTGGATGAAGATTGTATTCGGAATCTATGCTCGATTCAAACAGATTCTCGCACTGTATAATTTGGTTAGTAACTGTAATAAAACCTTTTCAAACAGGTTATAGGTTACAAAAACCTCCTTTTTATGGCTGACGTATACGCACTGCGTGTAAGCATGGAGATGGCTTAAAAACGTCTTATTAAAAATGTATTCTTAATTTTTTTATTTTTTTATTTAAAAAAAGAGTAAAATATTAAAAAATATATGAATCCATTTAGAATGGGAAAAATAATCGTGATTCGCATGGCAATCGATTTTTTAAGCACCACTACTAAATACAGTAATGGTGCAGACACATATTACATCGCAACACACACACACATTAAACAACATAAAGAGTGACTTCCTGTAAGTAAGCTGAAGTGTCTGACGGTGACCATCTCCCGAAGAACTCAACAGTGTTAAAATATACAATTTTCACATTCCATTTTACTAGTGATTTGGTAAATACATCTCAGTGAGTGTTTGGCACACTCACTCCCTGTATCGGCACTACACTGATACCATGTGTGTTTCATAATGGTCATCCCCCATCTGTTGGATTAAAACAGTCACTACATTTCACCTGCAAGTAAAACAAATGGTTTGGTTGTTAATTAGCTGCTGCATTAGTAGTTGCTATTCCTCCTGGGGTCTAAAATTTCAAAACGCTTTTGATACACGTACATTATTAAGGCAAAGGGAAATACACACATTCAACAGCTATGCTAATATAGGATTACACAAGAGCCATAAAAGTACAATTGTTTATAGAAAAGTGTAAGCGTTAACAAAAAAGGTTCAGATTATTTGCATACATTGCATGATGCAATGCATGCAAGATGTTGCATGCATTGAGTTACAAACCAAAAATAGACCAAATAGAAAAGAAAATGATAGTTGTTTGTGTGTAAATAAAGAAAGTTTTCATCATCAAACATTTAGCAAAATGAAACAAATATGATTGTTTTGTTTTAATGAATAGCTGTGCAAAAGGGAATATGAAACACGCCTTCCTGCACTGCGGATGTAACAATGTTGCTGACGGAGCTTCTCAGGGCCTCTTCAGTAGCCCATCATGGATGTCAGTTTAGCCAACATCCGTCCTTCATGTGGTGTTTTGTCCTTTCACAGATCCCGCAAGGTGCTGAAGATGTGGCAGTTCATGGACCAGTCCGACATCGAGACCATGAGAAGCCTGAAAGACGCCATGGCGCAGCACGAGTCCTCCTCGGAGTACAAGAAGGTGGTAACCAGAGCGCTTAACATCCCAGGATGCAAAGTGAGTAACCGTGAACTCCATACTTGCCAACCTTGAGACCTCCGATTTCAGGAGGTGTGGGGTGGGGAGGGGGAGGGGCGTAGTCGGGGGTGGGGCGGGGGGCGTGGTTGGGGGCGGGGCATGGTTAAGAGGGGAGGAGTATATTTACAGCTAGAATTCACCAAGTGTCAAGTATTTCTTATATATATATATATATATATATATATATATATATATATATATATATATATATATATATATATATATGAAATACTTGACTTTCAGTGAATTCTAGATATATATATATATATATATATATATATATATATATATATATATATATATATATATATATATATATATATATATATATATAAATAAATAAAAGAAATACTTGAATTTCAGTGTTCATTTATTTACACATATACACACATATAACACTCATTGTTGAGTTAAGGGTTGAATTGTCCATCCTTGTTCTATTCTCTGTCACTATTTTTCTAACCATGCTGAACACCCTCTCTGATGATGCATTGCTATGTGGCACGCACAAAAGTGCTTTCATCAAATGCGCTAGAGTCTGGAATCTTCCATCTCTCCCTAGCATGGCCCAAAACCGGTCAATCTTTGCTTCCTGAGGAAGATCTTCACTGCCAAGCACTTGGTAGTCCACTACTTCTTCCCGGAGGCTATCCAGGTCCAATCGCAGCTGCGGCTTGGAACTTATAAGCGTATTTCTTCATCTTACTCGTCATCGGCATCGCCACGGCTGTATCTTCCTCGTTCTTCTGCTTCGTTTCCTTGTTGTGAAGCGTGGTCGGGAGGCAGGAGAGAGTCGTCGTAGTCCGGGGGCGAGCGAGGAGTCGAGAACCAGGAAGCACGAGGAAGACAGGGAAGATCCAGAAGCACACGACACACAGCGTGACCCGGGGATGCACACAGGGAGGGTACGATGTACAGATTGCTACGTTCTGGCAAAGGATCTATGGTGGCGGTTGTTTAAGTAGTCGTCCCTCTCATCAGTGCCGGGTGTGTTGATTGAAGATGGAACGCAGTAGCTTGAGTGACGCTTGGAGGTGCGCTCAGCGCGCCTCCCAGATGATTGCGCACTGGTGTGCGTCTGGGCCGTGACATAGATGGCAATATTGCCCTGTTTAAGAGTGTCACAACATTGCTGTTTACGGCAGACGAACTGCTTTACGGTAGACGAAAACGTGACTGCTGTTGTTGTGTGTTGTTACCGCGCTGGCAGGACGTTAATGAAACTGCCTAACAATAAACCCACATAAGAAACCAAGAACTCGCCCTCGATCATTCTACAGTTATAACGTGATTGGGCATGCACGCTGTTTATATTGTGGGAAAGTGGACGTGAAAACAGGTCAGGTCCGCATGGAGCTGGAGGGGGCGTGGCCTCCAGCTCGGCCTGAATTTCGGGAGATTTTTGGGAGAAAATTTGTCCCGGGAGGTTTTCGGGAGAGGCGCTGAATTTCGGGAGTCTCCCGGAAAATCCGGGAGGATTGGCAAGTATGGTGAACTCTATGGTTTTTGTTTTTGTAGTCTTTCTTGTGCTCATTTGAAACCTCCAAACGTAGGTGGTACCTTTCTGCGGGGTGTTCCTGAAGGAGCTGAGCGACGCATTAGATGGCACCGCAAGCTTCATCAGCCTCAAACCTCCTGTTGATAACGCGGAGGACACAATTGAGGTACACACCAAACACACAAGTCATCCAGCAAACTCATGAATAACCCTCCCTTGCTGTCCCAGTTTGTGTCCGACTACACCGGCCAGCATAACTTCATGTCCCGCTCTGGCCCAGACGGTCTTCACGTGCCGGAGAAGGAAACCACAGTCAACAACATCCTGCAGATAATTAGGTACGCGGCATCCTGCAACTACACTTACTGACTGAGTCTTATCATTACTGACGCTTGATTCTCCCGTCCTGCTTGGTAGGTCGTGCAATCGCAGTTTGGAGGCGGAGGATCCCGAGGATGCCTCCAGCGGTCCTCAGTCTTCTTCCGGGACGGCCCCGGCATCCAGAAACAACTCCCTCAGGGACCGCTACCGCTATCAGTCAGTATTTGAATTTCTTTAAAGGCATATTGTAAAGCTGAGTGTCGAGATCAAGTGCAGAGCGAGTTCTGATGTCATAGATGCCTGGAACTCTCTGCAGTTGAGTAAATACATGGGCCTTGCCAATACACAAGGAAACACATTATCTTTGATTGACTCCAGGTTACTCTCACAGTGTAAAACATGCAGTGCGTCGGCCCCAGTTTGTTTGCGAGAAAAGAAGATGTTCTGGTGTCAAAGAGAATAACGATAGCGGGTTGTCAGGGCAGGAAGGAGGAAGGAGCTCTGGTCCTTTTCAGCGCTCTGATGGCACGGAGACGATGACACAAGACGGAGTTTGGATGCAGCGTGGCTTGGTGGTGTTTGTGTAAAGGAAACCTGGATTATCTTCTGCTGTTTTGTCTATGACTGAGTTATTGTTTCATGTTAGTGCACTGGATAACACTAAGAAGTCCTCCTGCTTCTTTTTCCCTTTCTCCTATTCCAGTTCCAAATCATTTAGGACGTCTCAAGAATCAAAACCCGTCTCGTAAGTGTGGGTTGTGCCTGTGCCTGTGGGCTTTCAGGGTTTATGATGAACATCAGCATGGTCTTGACTCTTTTTGCGGTGGCTCATGACGCGTTCTCAATCAGCTGCTGTTGTTTCCACGTTGCATTTTGATGCATTTTGTCTCCCTGTAGATGTTGCGATTAAGCACACTAGCATCCCTGTTGAGGTATTCCAGTCGTTACTGGTTACATAGTGTAATGCGGCAGATACACCACCATGAGAAACCTGAATTATTTAAAAAGTCCTGATACTTAAGGTGTAAAAATATAAATACCGCCTCATCCAACTGCTGTGAATTAACTCAACGTGTGTATGCACTTCATGTGCTTGTATGCACTCCTTACAGCTTTTAGCCACGCTTCTGTCATATCGTAATGTAATGGGTGAAACATGTAATATTGTGTGTGTGGGGAGGGAGAATAGAAAAAGATGTAACGTTACGAAGAAAAAAGACACATTTTTCAGGTAAAAAGTATAATGTTAAAGGGAAAAAGTCTTCACGATATAAGGAAAAAAGAAAAAAATATGGGAAAATTGTTTTATATGTAAAATGGCATATGAGTATAATGTAATAGAAACTATGAGGAAAAATATTATATGAGGGAAAAAAATGCAATAATACAAGGTAGAAATCTACAGGAAAAACTGTTGAATTATGAGAAATAATAGAAAGTGTCCAGTGTCCAATATTATATATGAAGAAAAAGTAACAATTTCAAGAGAAAATGTGGAATGTTCCTAATAGGGGAATACAAGTGGAAAAATTAGATGCAGCCTGATCCAACTGCTGTGAATTAATGTATGCACTTCATGTGCTTGTATGCACTCCCAACACCATTTAACCATGCACCTGTCATCATTTTATGGGCACAAAATGTAATATTGCAACAGAAAAAATAAAAATGTGAAAACATTGGAAAAAGGTACAATGAAAGAAAAGAGCATAATTGAGCCTGCTCAGTGAGTGTCCTTGTGGTTAGAGCAGTGGTTCTTAACCTGGATTCGATCGAACCCTAGGGGTTCGGTGAGTCGGCCTCAGGGGTTCGGCAGAGCCTCCGCCGCGGAAGTCAAGACACGCCCGACTCATCGTGTAAATAAAAACTTCTCCCTGTCGGCATATTATTGATACTCTCAAACAATGTTCCCTCTAATTTTCCATGTGTGAGCAAACGCAAAAACTCCTTGAGCATTCAGTGGAGCACATGTGAGCGACGTCAGACCTGCAGCACACCTGTCCCAAACCTGACTAAATAACAAGTTCAATGTTTTATTGTTGTAATCAAATGGCAGCAGTCGTTTCCATGAGATTATTTTCTAATATAAGTGTTTTGGCCCACTTACAATGACTATAACATATTGTTTTTCATGAGCTGTGTACTAGTATTATATGTCTGGGTGGGGGGTCCTACTTTGGAAATAATGTGTACCCCTTTTAGATATCGCATTTAGTTCCCACTAAAACATTCACATGTTGCACAATGAGATGTAAACATGGGATCATATGTACATTCCTGTAACTTTCTGTTTGTAAAATATACCTTTATTAGTATTTCTTTAATATAATAACATCATTTTATGATTACGGTTCGAGTTCGGTGAATGCACATATGAAACTGGTGGGGTTTGGTACCTCCAACAAGGTTAAGAACCACTGGATTAGAGTGTCCGCCCTGAGATCGGTAGGTCGTGAGTCATACCAAAGACTATAAAAATGGGACCCATTGCCTCCCTGCTCTGCACTCAGAATCAAGGGTTGGAATTGGGGGTTAAATCACCAAAATGATTCCCGAGCGCGGCCACCACTGCTGCTCACTGCTCCCCTCACCTCCCAGGGGGTGGAACAAGGGGATGGGTCAAATGCAGAGGGTAATTTCACCACACCTAGTGGTACTTTAACTAACTTTATAATTATTCAGGGGAAAGGGAAACAGTCTCAATGATATGAGGAAAAAGTGTAATATTACAAAAAGTCATAACTTTATGGGGAAAAAGTGGGGGGGGAAATCATAATTATATAATTTTTTTTAGAGAAATCAAGTGGAATGGTTGTAAAAAAAAATAAATAAAAATAAAGTGGAAAAACAAGATACAGCTTATTAAACTGCTTGGCTTTGTTGCTGTCATAATTTCATTGGGGGAAATAATATTTTGAGAGAAATACTAAAAAAAATATTTAAAAAAAAGACTGAAAAAAGGAAACAATGTAATTTGAATGAACAAATAAGTCATATTTTAGTGTATGAACTATAATGCTGCAAAGGACAAACATCTTGATTGTATTAAGAAAAAATGCACTATTTCAAAGGGAGAATTTTACGCGAAAGGTTAAATTATGAGAAAAAAAGAATTAAAGTGGAAAAATGAGATGCAGCATGATCCAACTGCCGTGAATTCAACACCATAATGTGTGTATGCACTCCATGTGCCTGTATGCACTCCCCACAATGTTTGGCCGTGCTGCTGATGAGTCTCCTTGTGGATATTTTCTTCCTTACTGGACAGATTGATATCCTTAAAGTGTGATTTAATTTTTGCGTTCCCTTAATTGTATTTATGTCTTGCTAAGTACTTTTTTTTTTTTTTGCTAAGTATTATTTGTTCCCAAGAGACACCTTGATAGGCTGTAGCACATAGAAAGGAGATACGATGTTCTGCCTTTACAAAGGCACATGGTGAATTTTTATCCGTTCTGTCGTCAGGTTCATGTTGGGGGACCTGTCCGACTCTGAAAGCGAGCTTTCATCGGAGGCTGCACCTAATGAGATGGAGTTTCAAGGGACCGAGGAGACGCACAGAGCCTTCTGCCACGGCACTGAGCTCATTCCCTGGTAGGAAAACAAAAAACCTCTTAAGTGTTATAAATATAAGCTTGACCTCAATCCAAACACATACAAAGTGAACCTGACACACACTTCCATCATTGTATTGTTTTTTTAAGGTACGTGTTGTCGCTACAACCAGATGTTCACCAGTTCCTGCTGCAGGGAGCCACAGTCATCCACTACGAGCAGGACAGCCACCTGACGGCTCGATGTCTGCTGAGACTCCAGCCTGACAACACCACGCTCACTTGGGGTGAGTAATGAGACGCTGTTATCTGTGAAACGATCGCATACACCATAAACTGCTCTAATTGTCTTTTCCTATCATGTTTAGTGGCCAATATTGGCTGCTTGTTAATGTGAATTCATGTCAATTTCCTGTGACAAACATACTGTAAATGTTGCTAAATGGCAGTGAAGCCTCAGAGTGGAGGGGTCTCCCCCACAGAGCCACCACTGGGGATGGGTCAAGCTGTGGTAGCAGGACTGGCTGAGGGCCTGCTGGACCTGGCAGTGGTGAAGGTGTGCTGCCATGTGTTCTTTTCCAATCATGCTGTAGCTGTTTTATGCGCATCATGTCAACCAGGTTTCATTTTGTGTTTCAACTTGCAGGCCGTCTTTCTGGGTCACCAGGGAGTGGACGTCCACACCGTGTGTTTGCAGAACAAACTGAGCCAGATGACGGTGGAGGAGAACGGCCTCAGCATTCTTTACGGGCTCAATACCACTGATAACAGGTCTGGACCTCTTTTGTTGAACTTATCTATATAATATTTGCTTTTTTTTTAACTTACATTTGTTTGATGTTACATTCCTGTATATTGCGTTACGTTACATTCTGTTGAATTGCAATGCGTTACATTATTTATTTTTTTACACTGTGTTACGTTAAGTTACATTATGTTACATTACGTTACATTGTGTTGCATAGCGTTGCATTAGTTTGTCTTTTCCAGACTATAGAGCACACTGGTATATTAGTTACAACCACAAAATTGTAGTGAAAAAATATATTTTTCCATATGTTAGCTGCACTGAACTATAAGTCGCAGATTTGTTTCCAAACGGTTTCTTTAACTCGGCAGTAAAACAGCTGATCATACATAACAGAAGTCATGGTCATGGACCCACTCGCTGCGAAAGCTTGCTATCCAATCAGCTAAACAGACTCAACTCCACAGTGACATCTCGGTGAATTTACTGTGGAATTTGCGAAACTGAAACAATACAAAAAAGAATGTCGTTGTAAGGTAATAACACCAATACAGACACCCCTAAACGTGTTAGCATATTAGCTATTGCTAACAAGCTAGCGTCATTACAATTACGATAGCACGTACAAATATGCTTGAAAACACTCTACAGACGTGACACATGGGACGGTTTAGTAAGTATATACAGTTTAAGTTATATCGTAAAACTTACAAACATTGCTTGAAGTAATGAATGAAGAATCCATACGAGAGAAACGCAATGGACAGCTGGAAGACTGAACGGCACTGTGGTCGGGAGAAAGAAGAAAAAAAAAAGCCCTACCGGTAAATGGAAGGACACTACAACACCTGCAGTGAGCGTACTCGTCCAAAAGATGCCGCTATAGCCCAAACAATAAAACACCTTCTCATTGTATTTGCTTGTTTTTTGTTTTGGAAAACGTTTTATTATAATCATCAGCGATGAAAAATCCATAAATAAGACACACTGTAAGCCTCAGAGTCCAAAGTGTGGGGAAAAAAAGTAGCGGCTTATAGTCCAGAATTTACTGTAGGTCAAGTTCTGTTCTGTTCCGATCCGTAGCGCTATGTCACGTTAGTTTAGGTTTGGTTACGTTAGGTTTTGTTCCTACGCTATGGTTTGTTTTGTTAGGTTCTGTTAGTTAGTTAATGTTAGGTAACATTGCATACTTTACGTTTTGTTACGCTATGTTTTGTTACGTCAGGCTGCATTAACTTACTTTTTGCTGTGTTTCGTTGTGTTACTTTAGTTGATGTTTTTTCCCATTCTGTCACGTTTGGTTACATTAGGTTACTTTGGTACGGTATGTTGCATTGCGGTACATTAAGTTATGTTAGTTGAGGCTTTGTTCCGCTGCATTACTTTACATCCTGTTATTCTATGTTGTGTTGTGTTACATTAAATTCTCTTAGTTTAGGTTAGGTCCCTTTGCATACTTAACGTTCTGTTTATGCTACGTTACGTTGCATTACTTTACATTTATTTGCGTTTCCTTTGGTCAGTTTTGTTGAGGTTCTGTTTCGTTCCATCATGTTTGGTTACATTTGTACGCTATGTTGTGTTGAGTTACATTAAATTATATTAGTTAAGTTAGTTTATGTCCGTTGGCATACTTTGCATTCTATTGGCCTAGGTTATCTTATTTTACATTGCATTACTTTACAATTAGTTGTGTTGCCTTTTGTTATTTTAGTTCAGGTTCTCTTGTTTGGTCACGATAGGTTTCCTTCGAATGCTATGTGGCGTTGGGTTACATTAAGTTATGTTGGTTAGTTTAGGTTAGGTCCCTTTGCATACTTTATATTCTGTTACGCTACATTATGTTAGGTTACGTTGCATTACTTTACGTTTTGTGCGTTGAGTTTCATTAGGTTAGATTAGTTCAGGTTCTGTTCTGTCACGTTTGGTCATGTTAGGTTGCGTTCGTACGCTATCTTGCATTGCGTTACATGAATTTGTTTTAGTTTAGGTTTCGTTCTGTCGCGTTACTCAACGTTATGTTATGCTACGTTATGTTGCGTTACTGTACGTTTTGTTAGGTTAGTTGAGTTCAACTTCTGTTCCCTTCCATCACATTTGTTTACATTAGGTTACGTTCATATGCTATGTTGCGTTGCTCAACATTATGTCGGTAAAGTTAGGTTGTGTTACGTTATTTAACTACTTTACTTTGTGTTGATCTGCTATTGCATTTAATTTGACTGTATGGTTGTACTTTATGTTATCTTCCAACAGACTGCTGCACTTTGTAGCCCCCAACCACACCACGCAAATGTTGTACAAAGGACTGTCAGAGTTGGTGAATGCCACCCGCAAGATGAAGAAGTTTCCAGACCAAAGGCTGCAGTGGCTCAGGAGGCAGTATGTCAGTCTGTATCAGGTATAACATACGTATTCATGCAATTATGTACATTTAAATTGTACATAATCTAATCCTATTCTCTGAATGTCTATGTCTGCCAGGAGGAGGGTCGATACGAGGGGCCGACGTTGGCCCACGCTATTGAGCTGTTTGGAGGGCGCAGGTGGAACATGGGAGCAAGTGGAGGAGACAAGTCTGCAGCACCTAAAAACAGTCCCCTGGGCATCAATGACAAGACCAAGAAGAAGAAGAAGGTTCTTGTGCGGGTCAGTACTTAAATAGCCACATTCTGGGAGCTATTTATTCAGCATATCAAATTTAATATGGACGCAGGGAGACAGCGGGGATGCCACAGATGACGAGATGGTGTCCAGGAAAACCCGCAGCTGCAAAGAGGGATTGTATCGGAATGGACCGGAGTCAGACAGCATAGACCAGGAAGATCCAGGTTACACAATTGCAGACAAAAGGGAGATATATGTGTTGCCTTTTCAAAACGTCCATCAATCATCTTCATCCTCCACAGATGACAGCTTCCCTGGGCCGTTCTCCCTGTCCTCTAAAGGAAGTCCGGGACTGCTGGCATCTTCCTCCTCGTCCTCCTCATCCTCCAGCATGGCGAGCTCCAACCAATCCCGTCCACAATCTTCTCCGGTCCTCTCAGGGACCTCCAAGGCACAGCCAGGGTACATACAGTATGTCCACAGTGAAGAATGGTGCTTTAAGCTTTCATTTCAATGTGATGTTTCTGGCTTGAAGGGCGTGGAGCAGCAGGTCTTGGCACGGCCGTGGCAAAGGATGCTTCAAAGGCTTCCAGAACCTAATGATCTCTGACAGCACCATGAGCTTCATCGAGTTTGTGGAGCTCTTCAAATCATTCAGGTACACACATTTAGTGCTTCTTCCTTTTGCGGATTAACCCTGACTAATAGCAATGTGAAAATAGACAAATAAATAGAGATGTCCGATAATGGCTTTTTTGCCGATATTCCGATATTGTCCAACTCTTAATTACCGATTCCGATATCAACCGATACCGATATATACAGTCGTGGAATTAACACATTATCATGCCTAATTTTGTTGCGATGCCCCACTTGATGCATTAAACAATGTAACAAGGTTTTCCAAAATAAATCAACTCAAGTTATGGAAAAAAAATGCCAACATGGCACTGCCATATTTATTATTGAAGTCACAAAGTGCATTATTTTTTTTAACATGCCTCAAAACAGCAGCTTGGAATTTGGGACATGCTCTCCCTGAGAAAGCATGAGGAGGTTGAGGTGGGCAGGGTTGGGGGGGCGGGGTTGAGGTGTGTGGGGGGGGGTGTATATTGTAGCGTCCCGGAAGAGTTAGTGCTGCAAGGGGTTCTGGGTATTTGTTCTGTTGTATTTATGTTGTGTTACGGTGCGGATGTTCTCCCGAAATGTGTTTGTCATTCTTGTTTGGTATGGGTTCACAGTGTGGCGCATATTTGTAACAGTGTTAAAGTTGTTTATACGGCCACCCTCAGTGTGACCTGTATGGCTGTTGACCAAGTATGATTTGCATTCACTTGTGTGTGTGAAAAGCCGTACATATTAAGTGACTGGGCCGGCACGCAAAGGCAGTGCCTTTAAGTCATAAATTTTACTTTTTGAAACCGATACCAATAATTTTGAAACCGATACCGATAATTTCCGATATTACATTTTAAAGCATTTATCGGCCGATATTATCGAACATCTCTACAAATAACCAATATAAGTTATACAAAAATGCTAACTACATATGATTGTAATTACCCAGACAAAAAAGACATGTTTCATACTCTGGGTTTAGAGATTTGATGTTAACCAGCTGGTGACACCTAACCACTTATCCCCAAGAAATTCTCTCTGGGTTTTTTTTCTTGTCACTCACACACATCAGTCACCTGTGGCGAGTTCATAGCAGCAGATGTCATTAGCGCTACAGACTCGCTAAAAAAAAGGTTAGCAAACAGAAGAGGAGTTAGGATGCAAATTTTTATTTTATAAGAAAAAAGTCTGAAGAAGACTGGTTTCGTGCTGTATTTGAGGCCTAGAGATTTATACATGCAAATCAGCACGTTGCGCCAAACAACTTTTCTGAGCTTTTCTTCCTGACGCTCACTCGTTGTGAAGAAGCGTCGTCGTGTTGGTTGTTAAGAAGTCTGAAAGAGAGGAGTCCCATATTCTGGGTGTAGAGATTTATAGATGTAAACTAACTGGTGGCGGCAAACTACCTCTCCCCAAGCAGCTTCTCTCAGAGCTTTTCTTCTTGTCACTCACGCACCAGTGACAAGTGTAGATGTTGAAGCAGCGCATCATCACAGCTACAGACCTGCTGTTTGCAAATAGAAGAGGAGTTATGATTCAAATGTTTCATATTATAATAAAAAAGTCTGAAAAATGCAGTTTTCACTTTTGGGGCCTCGAGATTTTTACATGCAGATCAGCAGCTTGTGCTAAACGGCTTCTTTTTGGGCTTTTCTTCCTGTTGCTCACCCGCTGTGAAGAAGTAATGTGTTGGTTGTCAGGAAGTCTGAAAAAGACGAGTCTCCTATCCGGGGCCTACACATTTATACATGTCAACTAACTGGTGGTGCCAAACGACTTCTCCCCATGCAGATTCTCAGAGCTTTCCTTCCTGTCACTCACACACCAGTGACCTCTAGAGCCCTTACGGCAGCAGATGTCATCCCAGCTACAGAGTCTCTGGGGAAAAAAGTGTGTTTGCAAACAGAAGAGTCATGATGGACATTGTTTATATCATAAGAAAAACGTCTGATAAAGACATTTTTTTTATTTGGGGTCGAGAGATTTATACATGCAGGTTGTGCCAAACGACTTTTCTGAGCTTTTCTTCCTGTCGCTCACTCGCTGTTAAGAAGTGTAGTTGTGTTGTCTTGGTTGTTAGGAAGTTCGAAAAAAGACGAGTCGTCCTAAAATAAATAAATAAATGATATCCAATATTCAGTGATTTTTGTAAAAAATATATATCTTTAAACAAATTTTGCCTTTTTTTGTCTAACATGTCTTGGAAAAAAGGGGCATTGCTTTATAGTCAGGGTCCTCTTATATTCGGGTTGATACGTATATCTACATAAATCATAGTAATAATTACAGTTGATGATCATTTTAGTATCATTAAATGTTAGCTGTGTTTTTTCCTGCAGCATTCGGAGCAGGAAGGACCTGAAAGAGCTTTTCGACACCTACGCCGTCCCCTGCAGTCGAGCCACTCCAGAGTCTGCTCCTCTTTACACCAGCCTAAAGATCGACGACAGAGACGTGGGACTCCAACCAGACCTTGGTACGCATTAACTTACTAGCGAGCATCCTGAACATCTACATCGTACCTACATCTCCTTCCTTCCTCCTCTCTAGACCTTCTAACTCGCAACGGCTCCGACCTGGACCTGTTCATCCGCACGAGGCAGCACATGTCCGACAACCAGAAGCAGATCTCGGACGCCATCGCGGCGGCCAGCATCGTGACCAACGGGACGGGCGTGGAGAGCGCCTCGCTAGGCGTGCTGGGCTTGGCTATACCTCAGCTCAACGACTTCCTGGTGAACTGCCAAAGGGAGCACCTGAGCTACGATGAAATTCTCAGCATTATACAGGTGAGCGATAATACATGATATATGATTTCCCCATAGGAAATAATCTGAACTGTGGCCAGCATAAAACCCTAGTTAACTGCACAGGCAAGGTTTTAGAGGGGAACTACAATTTAAAAAATAAAAAATAAAATGTTGCCTATCGTTCACAGTCATTATGAAAGACATGATGCATTCTAACTTCTAAATAAAAGTAAATAAAAGTCTGCTTACAGCGGAGCCGATTGGAACTCCATTATTCCTCCCATAAAATCTTAAAATTTACATTTTGTGACTTGAATATTAACCAAGTATTAGTGATTTTGTTATTATAAGCTCTACCTCAAACTATTTATAGCGGCGCCGTGATCACTAGCATGTGTGCCTATGTTTACATCATTGAGTGGTCCGCTGCTTTCTCGCTTCCTTGCTCCCTGTAAGCATACTTGCCAACCTTGAGACCTCCGATTTCGGGGCGTGGTCGGGGGCGTGGGTAAGAGGGGAGGAGTATATTTACAGCTAGAATTCACCAAGTCAAGTAATTCATATATATATATATATATATATATATATATATATTTATTTTATTATATATATATATGTATATATAAATAAAATAAATACTTGAATTTCAGTCTTCATTTATTTACACATATACACACACATAACACTCATCTACTCATTGTTGAGTTAAGGGTTGAATTGTCCATCCTTGTTCTATTCTCTGTCACTATTTTTCTAACCATGCTGAACACCCTCTCTGATGATGCATTGATGTGTGGCACGCACAAAAGTGCTTTCATCAAATGCATTAGAGTCTGGAATCTTCCATCTCTCCCTCGCATGGCCCAAAACTGGTCAATCTTTGCTTCTTCTTCCTGGAGGCTATCCAGGTCCAATCGCAGCTGCGGCTTGGAACTTACAAGCTGTTATGAGAGTAGCGTTATTTGTGTGTGTGGCCCTTTAATAGGTGAGGGACTAGTTTGTTTTGTGTTGGATTGGCTGTGTGCAATCGATAAAGCAAGATTTGCAACTAACTGCCTCCAGCTCCGCCTGAATTTCGGGAGATTTTCGGGAGAAAATTTGTCCCGGGAGGTTTTCGGGAGAGGCGCTGAATTTCGGGAGTCTCCCGGAAAATCCGGGAGGGTTGGCAAGTATGCCTGTAAGTTTATTGTAGATCATAAATCATGCATCTCACCTGGACATGAGACGTCTGGGTAGGTAATCTGACAAGGACTTGGACCTGGCAAGAACGACACGAAAAGCGCTTGTTCGCCCTCATCCGCCCCCACCCCGTTTTTTTTGCGAGGATTATGAGACAGTTTTCATCTAAATGGGAATATATGAACATCCTAGCAGTCGGCATCCTCTTAACAGCAGACCTTGTACAGTAAGTGATGTGATTTAGAATGCATTAAAAAAAAAATCCATCCGTCATGTCTTTCGTAATGATTGTGAACGATAGGCAAAATTCCAAAAAAAAGTGCAGTTCCACTTTAAGTAATATATTAACATTCGAAACTGTCTTTCAAGTTTAAGAAGTTAACCAAAGTAAAATGGGATTCGTTTTTTTGGCCATGGAAGCAATTTTTTAATTATAAAAAAATAAAACCCAATAAATAAACTTTTTTTTTGTTTGTTTGTTTTTTTGTCCTGTACAGCTTCTCAGGCAAATCATATAGTTGATGTAGATGCCCATATCGGCTGTTCAGATTTACTTTACAAAAGAGAAGTGTAGGATACTTCTCTTGTTGCCTTATTTGTATTTGACTTTATTAAATGTATTTATATTATCATTTGGTGCAGCCGGGCCGGAGCAGGAGGGGTTAGAAAGAGAAAAATAAATAAACATATTTAAATAAAAGGTAAAAATACATTAACATTGTTTTTAAATATACGTATAAATCCATTATTAAGGTGTATTTTAAATAGCGTTGGGAAAATGTAAAAAAATAATTTAATTGTACAAAAATGATTGAATATGTATAAATGAAATATGAATCAGTTATTTAAGTGTGCTGCATAAAAGCTAAACAGTAACTACAAATTGACATTCATAAAATACACAATTTAAAATGATTGTAATTCATGTACTTTTTGAGAATTGTTGTCCGTCGTGATGTATTGTAACATTTTTTATTACATTTATAAACATTATTATTTGCTTTGTATGATTCTATATTGTCGTAATTTCTCTCTGAAATGATAGCAGCAGCAGCTTCTGCTGCAGCTAACGGGATCCAACTAAATATAAGCAGAATGATGTTTAAATAAATTAGTCAAATGTATATAAAAAGGTTGTGCAACATATATATATATATATATATATATATATGTATGTGTGTGTATATGTATTTAGAAATATCCATTAAGAAACATGATACGTCATTATTAAAATAATATCCAAAAATAATATTGCAGTTTATGAATAAATAAAACAAGTTAAAATAGTGTCGCAAAAAAGCCAAATAGTAGAAATATTCATTAAATAAAAATAAGATATAAATATAATTATAATACAAATGAAAAGCTAAAACAAAATATTTGTAAATCAAAAAATTTATGCATTCTTTGTTTATTTTTACTTCCTTAGAGATATTTGAGCATTTGTTTATGTGGACAGATGTTGTGGTGTAGAATGGGACGAGGAAATGTGGGCTATTATTGATCAGGAAGTCATGGAAAAAATTAATGGGATAAGGATGTAGGAAAGCTCAGACAAAAGGAAGGAACGTGGTGATCAATAACGCTGATGAATGCATTCGTGTTGCAGACGTTTGAGCCGTCATCAAACATGAGGCAGATGGGCTGGATGTCCTTCGAAGGCTTTGCACGGTATTATTATAACACAATGTATTATTGCAATTGTGAGGGGTGTTCCGATCCAATATTTACATCACATTGTTTCGATATCGGCTTCCTTCTAAAAGCAATACTGCAGCGTTTACTTGTGCAAAGATGGATAGTCACGTCTGTCCTGCGGGAAGCATATAAGCTTGGTCTTGAGTCAAGTCATTTACAAAAGGTAAACATGCTAGGCCACTAGGAGCTAGCAGCTACACAACAGCTAAGCACACAATAACACACAAGCTAGACATACATAATAAGTGTCCTTAATTGAACAATATTGCAGTGTAAAGCACATTTGTCAATATATATGAAGATGGAATATTTATATTTGCACATACAGTAACAAACGTGTCCGCATTGTTCAACTTACTGCGTCATTAGCTTAACTTAATGAATTATTGCACCACCAGGTGTCGTCCCAAAAAAAGTTAACACTCCGCTTCAATTTAAAGACAGCATAAGTCCAAACAGGTTAGTGCTTTTTTTTATACCTACAGTATCATTGATTTCACTTAATCAAACGTAAATCCAAAATATTTAGGATTAGTGCTGATATTGTTTCGGATATTGTTAGTATCGGACGATACTCAAGGCTGCAATCGTGTCGTGGGTGGAAAAAGTTGTCTCGGGACACCCCTATTTATTATCACAGTGTTTTGTGTCAGTATTGATGGTTGTTGTCGTCGAGCAGGTACCTCATGGACAAGGAGAACTTTGTCTCTCGGAACGAGGAATCCCAGATGAAGCTCGATGAGCTCCAGTATCCCCTGTCCTACTACTACATAGAATCTTCTCACAACACCTACCTGACGGGACACCAGCTCAAAGGAGAATCCTCTGTGGAGCTTTACAGCCAAGTCCGTGGACAAACACAAGACGTCCCCCATGACGGACGTGCGCGGTACTCATGTTTTACTCTTGCAGGTGCTGCTGCAAGGTTGCAGGAGCGTGGAACTGGACTGCTGGGACGGAGATGACGGCATGCCAGTCATCTATCATGGACACACCCTCACCACCAAAATACCTTTCAAGGTAAGGAAGGACAACAAGTCCATCACCCGTGCCCGCGAATACCTTTGTTGTGACATTTCCAGGATCTTTGACGAGGGTTTTTGCAGAAGAGCTCTAAAAACAGCAGAGTACTCCTGTCATTTAAAGGAGTTTTGGCGAGTGTTTTTGTAGTTGGTCTTCAAAACAGCAGAGTACTCTTGTCATATAAACAATTTTTGACGTACATTCTTGTAGTAGGTCTTTGAAAGCAACAGAGTACGCCTGTGATATAAAGGATCTTTGGCGAGTGTTTTTGTAGTTGGTCTTCAAAAACAGCAGAGTACTCCTGTCATATAAAGGAGTTTTGACTTGCGTTTTTGTAGTAGGTCTTTGGAATCAACAGAGTACTCCTGTCATATAAAGGATCTTTGGCGAGTGTTTTTGTAGTTGGTCTTCAAAAACAGCAGAGTACTCCTGTCATATGAAGGAGTTTTGGCGAGTGTTTTTCTAGTTGGTCTTCAAAAACAGCAGAGTACTCCTGTCATTTAAAGAATCTTTGGCGAGTGTTTTTGTTGTTGGTCTTCAAAAACAGCAGAGTACTCCTGTCATATGACGGGTTTTTGACGTACGTTTTTGTAGTAGGTCTTTAAAAACAGCAGAGTACTCCTGTCATAAAAAGGATCTTTGGCGAGTGTTTTTGTTGTCGGTCTTCAAAAACAGCAGAGTACTCCTGTCATACGAAGGATTTTTGACGTACGTTTTTGTAGAAGGTCTATAAAAACAGCAGAGTACTCCTGTCATATAAAGGATCTTTGGCGAGTGTTTTTGTAGTTAGTCTTCAAAAACAGCAGAGTACTCCTGTCATATAAAGGAGTTTTGACTTGCGTTTTTGTAGTAGGTCTTTGGAATCAACAGAGTACTCTTGTCATTTAAAAGATCTTTGGCGAGTGTTTTTGTTGTTGGTCTTCCAAAACAGCAAAGTACTCCTGTCATATGAAGGATTTTTGACATACGTTTTTGTAGTAGGTCTTTGAAATCAACAGAGTGCTCCTGTCATTAAAGGATCTCTGGTTAGTGTTTTTGAAGTAGGTCTTTAAAAACAGCAGTGTGCTCTTTTCATATAAAATATATTTGATGAGTGTTTTTTAAAGTAGGTAGCAGAGTGATCTGTCAGCAAATATTTGACTCGCGTTTTTGCAGTAGATCTTTAAAAGCAGCAAAGTACTCCTGTCATAAAGGATATTTGACTAGTGCCTTGTAGTAGGTCTTTAAAAACAACATAATGCTCCTGTCAGAAAATATTTGACTAGCTTTTTGTATTAGATCTTTAAAAACAGCAGAGCACTCCTGTCATATAGAGAATCTTTGACTGGTGTTTTGTAGTAGGTCTTTAAAAACAGCAGAGTGCTCCTGTCATAATCTTTGAGTAGCTTTTTGGGCAGTAGCTGCTCAAAAACAGCAGAACACCCTTGTCATTAGGGATGTCCGATAATGGCTTTTTTGCCGATATTCCGATATTGTCCAACTCTTAATTACCGATACCGATATCGACCGATATATACAGTCGTGGAATTAACACATTATTATGCCTAATTTGGACAACCAGGTATGGTGAAGATAAGGTCCTTTTTAAAACAATTAATAAAATAAAATAAGATAAATAAATTAAAAACATTTTCTTGAATAAAAAGAAAGTAAAACAATATAAAACAGTTACATAGAAACTAGTAATGAATGAAAATGAGTAAAATTAACTGTTAAAGGTTAGTACTATTAGTGGACCAGCAGCACGCACAATCATGTGTGCTTATGGACTGTATCCCTTGCAGACTGTATTGATCTATATTGATATATAATGTAGGAACCAGAATATTAATAACAGAAAGAAACAACCCTTTTGTGTGAATGAGTGTGAATGAGTGTAAATGGGGGAGGAAGGTTTTTTGGGTTGGTGCACTAATTGTAAGTGTATCTTGTGTTTTTTATGTTGATTTAATAAAACAAAACAAAAAAAAACTGATACCGATAATTAAAAAACCGATACAGATAATTTCCGAGACTACATTTTTAAAGAATTTATTGGCCGATATTATCGGACATCTCTACTTGTCATATAGATTATATTTGGCTATTTTGCAGTATTTCCTCAAAAACAGCAAAGCTTTTGTTTTTTAAAATATTTCTGACTGTTTTTGTTTAGACTCTCAAAAACAGCAGAGTACTCCTGTCATATAGATTCTTTGACTGTTTTTTTTGTAATATGTTCTTAAAAATAGCCGATCAGTCCCCACTTATAGAGGATCTTTGACATTTAGCAGTCGTTCCTGTGCGTTAGAGGCTTGTGTCTAAAAAAACAAGTCTTGTGCTACCAGGATGTGGTGGAGGCCATTAACCGGTCGGCATTCGTCAACTCCGACATGCCAGTCATCCTGTCCATAGAGAACCACTGCTCCCTGCCGCAGCAACGCAAGATGGCCGACATCTTTAAGGTAAGGGAAGGTTTTCAAATGTAATCTACTGGAACTTTAACTTCAGAAAGTTTTCTTCCCTCGACCAGATGTTGGCATTTTATTTGGCAGTGCTCCAAGTCGCTCTA
>NC_084558.2:35600827-35613327 GCF_033978685.3 Nerophis lumbriciformis | reverse complement strand
AAACAACTTATAAATGTATAGCTACTGTATGTACAAGATGGCGTAGTTCATCCAAGAGGAGACTGAGGGCCGCAGTAATGTGAAGTATGATACTGTTAGCATGTGTGTATATTTTTGAAATGCATAGCTATGTATAAAATGGCGCATTTTATCGAAGAGGAGACTCAGGAGACTGAGGGTCGCAGCAAAGTGAAAACTATGGTACTGTTAGCATGTGTGTATTTGTTTTGGAATTTATGGCTATTGTACAAGACGGAGCATTTTATTGAAGAAGAGACTGTGGAGTGCTTTACTGTTAGCATGTGTGTATTATTATTATTATTATTTCGAGCCATGTTAAAGATAGCACATTTTTATCGACAAGGGCCAAGTGAAGACTCAGGAGTGCTTCACTGTTAGCATGCTTGTAAAAAAAATTTAAATTTCTTGCCATGTACAAGATAGCATATTTTATCCAAGAGGAGACTGAGGGCCGCAGTAAAGTAAAAACTGTGGGGTATGTTACTGTTAGCATGTGTGTATATTTTTGAAATGCATGGCTATGTGTAAATGGCTCCTTTTATCAAAGAGGAGACTGGGGTGACTGGAGAGTGCTTTACTGTTCAAGATGGCACATTTTATCCAAAAGGAGACTGAGTGCTACAGCAAAGTGATGTTACTATTAGCATGTGTGTACATTTTAGAAATGTACGGCTGTGTATTCCATAAAATGTGCCATCTTAAACATATTGTAGCTGGAAATGTCAAACACATACACACATGCTAAGAGTAACGTGCTCCGCAGTCTCCACTTCGCTGCAGCACACCATTCTCTCACTTCCCTCAGTCTCCTCGAGGATGAAACATGTCTTCTTGTGCGCACATGCTAACAGTAATGCACTCCAAATCTTCCGCTTTGCCGAAGTGGCCCTCAGTCTCCTTGTGGATAAAATTAGTGTTGTTGTTTGTACATGTTTCACTTTTAACATTTCTATTTGACCTTTTTTTTCAACTGTATTGTGAAATGTATAACTTACTCAGTGGCCTAATGGTTAGAGTGTCCGCCCTGAGATCGGTAGGTTGTGAGTTCAAACCCCGGCCGAGTCATACCAAAGATTATAAAAATGGGACCCATTACCTCCCTGCTTGGCACTCAGCATCAAGGGTTGAAATTGGGGATTCAATCACAAAAAATATTCCTTGCTGTGATATTTCTTGCAGCCATAAACTGCACACCAAAATGATGTGCGATCAACCTTGAAACATAGATATTGTTTTGATGCGTGTAACCTTGAAATATAAACATGTTTTGTGTCTGCACAGATAACCTGTTGGACGACAAGCCGGAAGGAAAAAGCTGCGTGGACAAAGAGGATCAGCCCGTGGACGAGGCGCCCAAGCTGAAGATGAAGAAAGCTGACAGCAGCACGCAGAGCAAAGGAAAGGTGAGCGGACTCCATGTTGGCTCAAAAGGCGAGGTGAAAGTGACAAAACATCTCGTCGACTGATGGCGTGTGTGTTGCAGGTGTTCGACATGGAACTTGGCGAGGAATTCTACCTTCCTCACAACAAGAAGGAGAGTCGGCAGATCGCACAGGAGCTGTCTGACCTCGTCATCTACTGCCAGGCCGTCAAGTTCCCAGGTCAGCACGTGTATTTTTGTTGTGTTTATGTTGGACACTGGACACGGAAGATGCTTTTTTTTTTTCCTACATTTACTGGAAATGTAATTAATCTGTTCCAGGCTCTAACAGTAACCATGGTAACGGTTTGAAGTCACATTCTACCCTGCCATGCAAGTGTACAAACATGGTGCAGAGGCACGTAAATAAATGTGACACTTAATTAAATGTGCATTTCTGATTTGTAGTTATTTTTTTATAAATTACAAACCCCGTTTTCATATGAGTTGGGAAATTGTGTTTGATGTAAATATAAACGGAATACAATGATTTGCAAATCCTTTTCAACCCATATTCAGTTGAATATGCTACAAAGACAACATATTTGATGTTCAAACTGATAAACATTTTTTGTTTTGCAAATAATCATTAACTTTAGAATTTGATGCCAGCAACACGAGACAAAGAAGTTTGGAAAGGTGGCAATAAATACTGATAATGTTGAGGAATGCTCATCAAACACTTATTTGGAACATCCCACAGGTGTGCAGGCTAATTGGGAACAGGTGGGTGCCATGATTGGGTATAAAAACAGCATCCCAAAAAATGCTCAGTCTTTCACAAGAAAGGATGGGACGAGGTACACCCCTTTGTCCACAACTGCGTGAGCAAATAGTCAAACAGTTTAAGAACAACATTTCTCAAAGTGCAATTACATCTACGGTCCATAATATCATCAAAAGGTTCAGAGAATCTGGAGAAATCACTCCACGTAAGCGGCATGGCCCGAAACCAACATTGAATGACCGTGACCTTCGATCCCTCAGACGGCACTGTATCAAAAACCAACATCAATCTCTAAAGGATATCACCACATGAGCTCAGGAACACTTCAGAAAACCACTGTCACTAAATACAGTTTGTCGCTACATCTGTAAGTGCAAGTTAAAGCTCTACTATGCAAAGGCAAAGCCATTTATCAACAACATCCAGAAACGCCGCCGGCTTCTCTGGACCCGAGATCATGATCACTGATGCAAAGTGGAAAAGTGTTCTGTGCTCTGACGAGTCCACATTTCAAATTGTTTTTGGAAATATTCGACATCGTGACATCCGGACCAAAGGGGAAGCGAACCATCCAGACTGTTATCGACGCAAAGTTGAAAAGCCAGCATCTGTGATGCATTATGAAGCGTAAAATATGACAACGGAGACCCCGAACTGTTGAACGACTGAAGCTCTACATAAAACAAGAATGGGAAAGAATTCCACTTTCAAAGCTTCAACAATTAGTTTCCTCAGTTCCCAATCGTTTATTGAGTGTTGTTAAAAGAAAAGGTGATGTAACACAGTGGTGAACATGCCCTTTCCCAACTACTTTGGCACGTGTTGCAGCCATGAAATTCTAAGTTAATTATTATTTGCAAATTTTAGTGCAATTGTAGTGCATTCAATTGAATATGGGTTGAAAATGACTTGCAAATCATTGTATTCTGTTTATATTTACATCTAACACAATTTCCCAACTCATATGGAAACAGGGTTTGTACATGAAAAGTGTAAAAACAGTAAAATATTGAACAAAGACAACACAATTCATGCGCTTGTGAGGCGAGTCTCTTCACTTACCAAAAAAGGTCTTAAGAAATTAAGATGAATTATGATAATGATAATTAATGGCTATATAATACCAAAATGTTACCTTTTTGAGTACAGTACTTAGTCCTGAGGGCGTGTACTGTCCCTTTAAGAAGCAAATTGGCCTCCTACTGTTCTTTTCTTCAAGTCAAATCATTAGCACTGTGATTCGATTCAATTCTTGGGGGTAACGATTCGATTCAGAATCAATTCTCGATTCAAAATCAATACTTTTTTAATAACATTGGGTGCCAGTTCTATGATTAAAGTTAAAGTACCAATGATTGTCACACACACACTCGGTTTGGCGAAATTATTCTCTGCATTTGACCCATCACCCTTGATCACTCCCTGGGAGGTGAGGGGAGCAGTGAGCAGCCCGGGAATTATTTTTGGTGATTTAACCCCCAATTCCAACCCTTGATGCTGAGTGCCAAGCAGGGAGGTAATGGGTCCCATTTTTATAGTCTTTGGTATGACTCAGCCGGGGTTTGAACTCACAACCTACCAATCTCAGGGCGGACACTCTAACCACTAGGCCACTGATTAACGACATTCCTCCATAAAATAAACAGCTCTGATAAATAAATAGAATAGAATTCTACCCAAACATTACTAAATAAAATAGATTTTTGATTTTTTTTTTTTATAATTGATTAAGAATCGCTAAAAATAGGAGTCGCGATACATTCGAAAATCTCTTTGACATTATTTGACAGCCTTATCTCAAATAGGTATGAAAACCATCATCATAAACACGCAAACAGTTAAAACAGTTGACACTTTTAAATACCTGGGCGTAACCTTGGACAATAAACTCACTTTTGATCAGCACACCACGGACATTCAAAAAAGAAGTCAACAAAGACTGCCAGCCATCCGAAAACTTTAAAGGACTCTACGTTGCACCTCATCTCCTGTTATTACTTTACCAAAGCATTGCTCAACCCATCCTTATGTACTGTTCCACATGTTTTTTCACCATGCTTTCTCTAACCAACCGGACCAAACTCACACGCAATACAAACATAGCAGCTAAAATCATCAGCCTACCCGCACCCAACATTTCAGATTTAAACCACAGGTCTAGGGTTGCAACAACTAATCAATTAAATTCGATTATAAAAATAGTTGGCGATTAATTTAGTCATCGATTCGTTGGATCTATGCTATGCGCATGCGCAGAGGCAATTTTTTTTCTATTTATTTTTTTTTGTAAATTTTTTTATAAACCTTTATTTATAAACTGCAACATGTACAAACAGCTGAGAAACAATAATCAAAATAGGTATGGTGCCAGTATGCTGTTTTTTTTCAGTAAAATACCGGAAAGGATAGAAATGTAGTTTGTCTCTCTTATCTGATTATTAATCGATTAATCGAAGTAATAATCGACAGATTAATCGATTATCAAATTAATCGTTAGTTGCAGCCCTACACAGGTCCATCACTCGACTGGCAAAAACGATAGTCCACTACACCAGTGGTTCTCAAATGGGGGTACGCGTACCCCTGGGGGTACTTGAAGGTATGCCATGGGGTACGTGAGATTTTTTTTAAATATTCTAAAAATAGCAACAATTCAAAAATCATTTATAAATATATTTATTGAATAATACTTCAACAAAATATGAATGTAAGTTCATAAACTGAACATCAAATCAAGTAGGCTATTCCATTCATTACCATAAACCCAGAGTTTCCCCCATGCCATGATGGTTTGACCTTCACTAAAATGTCTGTCAAAAAAAACTGTGAAAAGAAATGCAACAATGCAATATTCAGTGTTGACAGCTAGATTTTTTTGTGGACATGTTCCATAAATATTGATGTTAAAGATTTCTTTTTTTGTGAAGAAATGTTTAGAATTAAGTTCATGAATCCAGATGGATCTCTATTACAATCCCCAAAGAGGGCACTTTAAGTTGATGATTACTTCTATGTGTAGAAATCTTTATTTATAATTGAATCACTTGTTTATTTTTCAACAAGTTTTTAGTTATTTTTATATCTTTTTTTCCAAATAGTTCAAGAAAGACCACTACAAATGAGCAATATTTTGCACTGTTATACAATTTAATAAATCAGAAACTGATGACATAGTGCTGTATTTTACTTCTTTATCTCGTTTTTTCAACCAAAAATGCTTTGCTCTGATTAGGGGGTACTTGAATTAAAAACATGTTGACAGGGGGTACATCACTGAAAAAAGGTTGAGAACCACTGCACTACACCAATACATAATCCCACTACCATCAGGGTGCAGAACCATCAAATTCCGGAGGGCACGCCTCAGGAAAAGCCTGATCCCTGCAGCTATAGCCGCCCTTAACAGCAGACCCGGCCGACCTGTCTGACAAGCCCATAAATGTGTTGGTCATGTATGATGTCTTTTTGTTATTTTTGTTTTGTGATGTGTAATGTCTATTGTTTAAATGTACGGCAGTGAAAATGAATTTCCCCAACGGGGACCAATAAATCTAAATCTAAAATGAACCTCTTCGGTTTGTGTGAACCCACCCCAGGATTGTCCACCTTGTCCCCGGCGGGCTCCGGCAGGGGGAAAGACCGCGGTAAGTCCAGGAAGTCCATATTTGGCACGGCCCCCGCCCGCTGCGCACAAACGGGGGAGGTCTCCACGCAGAGCCGCAACCCCGGGAGAGGTGCGTTATTTTGGGGGATGTTTGCAAACACTTCCTGTCCCAAAACTTTTGTCCACATCTTGTCCTGATGTGTTCAAGGCGGCGGCGGCGAGCGTCTGAGCTGGGAGGAGCATCATCATCAGCAGACGGCGCCGGCCAACCCGCCGACGTCGCTGAGCGCCATCATCCGCACGCCCAAGTGCTACCACATCTCCTCCGTGAACGAGAACGCCGCCAAGCGCCTTTGCCGCCGCTACTCACTGAAGCTCATGCAGCACACGGCCAGCCAGCTGCTCAGGACGTACCCGGCCGCCACGCGCATCGACTCCGCCAACCCCAACCCGCTCCTCTTCTGGCTGCACGGCATCCAGTTGGTGGCGCTCAACTACCAGACGGACGGTGAGGACAAAGCCAACCCCGGTGGACGCTTTTTTTTTTTTTTGTCTCGTCGTCATGACGCCGTCTTTCCCGCAGATCTGCCCATGCACTTGAACGCAGCGCTGTTTGAGGACAACGGCGGCTGCGGATACGTCCTCAAGCCCGCCGTGCTCCGGGACCGCAGCTGTCCTCTCTACCAGCAGTTCTGTCCCATGGAGAGAGACGTGGACAGGAGCTGTCCCGCCGTCTATTGCATCACGGTGATTACATCATCTTTACTACAGGAAACAGAAGCTCCTCGTTTATGGTGAAGTCTTCAACTAGTGAAAGCTGCACTCTTTTGGGGGGGAAATATATGATAATATATCATCTAGTTTTGTAACTGTGAAACCATATAACTGTATAATGATAATATTATTGCATCATTGCCCTTTTCATTTGATTATTAACATATAGTGTGCCAACAGACTGATGGAAAAATGACTTTCCAATCAGAAGTCAAAGTGACAGCAGGTGTTAGAGTTCAAAAAGGCTTTCAATGACCAAAAAATTGCTTGTAATAGCTTTTTTTCATCAAATTATGTTGTGTTATGTCATATGTGAAACACATTTAGCTAAAATGACATGTTTTATTGATGCAGATAAAATTAAGTTTGACACCTGTGATCGAGATCAGGGCTTCTCAGTAGAGATGTCCGATAATATCGGACTGCTAATAATATAGGCCGATAAATGCTTTTAAATGTAATATCGGAAATTATCGGTATCGGTTTCAAAAAGTTAAATTTATGACTTTTTAAAACGCCGCTGTGTACACGGACGTAGGGAGAAGTACAGAGCGCCAATAAACCTTAAAGGCACTGCCTTTGCGTGCCGGCCCAGTCACATAATATCTACGGCATTTCACACACACAAGTGAATGCGATTCATACTTGGTCAACAGCCATACAGGTCACACTGAGGGTGGCCGTATAAACAACTTTAACACTGTTACAAATATGCGCCACACTGTGAACCCACACCAAACAAGAATGACAAACACATAATCGAGAGAACATCCACACTGTAACAAAACATAAACCCAACAGAACAAATACCAGAACCCCTTGCAGCACTAACTCTTCCGGTAAGCTACAATATACACCCCCTGCTACCACCCAACCTCAACCCCGCCCACCTCAACCTCCTCATTCTCTCTAAGGGAGAGCATGTCCCAAATTCCAAGCTGCTGTTTTGAGGCATGTTAAAAAAAAAAAATGCACTTTGTGACTTCAATAATAAATATGGCAGTGCCATGTTGGCATTTTTTTTTCCATAACTTGAGTTGATTTATTTTGGAAAACCTTGTTACATTGTTTAATGCATCCAGCGGGGCATCACAACAGAATTAGGCATAATAATGTGTTAATTCCACAACTATATATATCGGTATCTGTTGATATCGGAATCGGTAAATAAGAGTTGGACAATATCGGATACCGGCAAAAAAAACATTATCGGACATCTCTAGTTCTCAGCCTTTTTGACCTTTTCCACTAAAGAGGGGCCCCACTCAAATATTAACTCTGACTAGTAATCTTAGTCTTTATTTTAATTGTATTAAATAATAATAGCTAACTTACTTAATTTACTCCTTAAAACTGATGAAAATATGTTTTAAATACAGTTACGCAGTGCTAAAATACATTCTAACTAAATTAATAATAATCAATATAAATGAATATGTTTCTGAATCTGTCAATAACATTCAAGTGCACACAGCTCCATCATCTTAGTCATCATATTTGCGCTCCCCTATGACTTTTTTTCCTTTTGTTTTAAAATATTTTCATTACTGCCTCAAGTGGTTTGGAAAGTGTATTGCAACTGAGTACTGCTGTGAAACATATTTTTTGGCAACCCACTGGGATGTGCTCCCGGCCGACCAATGCCCTACGGTTAAGAAACACCCATCTAGATGATATTAATACTAATACATAATATAAACAAATGTAAGGATTGGGAATAGAAGTAAAATATGACAAATAATACATGAAAATTTGAATATCAAAAACCGTTATAAATTTAAGTAATATTGTTGTAAATATACAAGAAACATTTTTTTAATATATAGTGTTGCGTTTTGGACCAGTTGTTCCTCCCAGGGAATTCAAGTCACAAGTCGCTCCCAAGCTCTTTACGACACTTAAAGCTGAGTTGAAAAACCACCAGAGACAGAATAGGTATTTTGTAATATATTGGCAAAGCTTTGCAGATATATTTTTTAGACCAGTCCAGCATAGAACATTCTATTGCGCCGCCAAAATGGTCTGTCTTCCCGATCCCAAAACCCTCTCTCCTCTCCCCTCTCCCTAGTCAAAACACATGCTAGTCAAAACACATTCCAAAGAATTCAAGGTTAACACACACAGTTTACTTGCAGAGAAACAGAAAGAGAATAAATGGAAAACACGAGCTGTTTTCAAATATGACTATGAAAGAAAAGTAGTAACACTTAAATTCGGATATATGTAAATATCTGCCTCCGACAATAGCTAGCATAATTACTTCATTATCACTGGTATATCATTCACACTTTCACAATTAGAACTTCTCTAACTTTGCTCAAGTTTAAATGTTTTTATTTTTTGTTATTATTTTAAAATTTACAAGCACTAAAATTAGTGCTGTCAAGCGATTTAAAAAAATATTGCGGTTGTTGTTTTTGTCTCTCTGTCTAATCCCCCTTTTGTCCCCACAATTCACCCCCTCTGTCTTTCTTTTTTTCTCTTTCTATCCCCTCCTGCTCCGGCCCGGCTGCATCAAACGATAATATAAATACATTTAATAAAGTCAAATACAAATAAGGCAACAAGAGAAGTATCCTACACTTCTCTTTTGTAAAGTAAATCTGAACAGCCGATATGGGCATCTATACATTAACAATATGATTTGCCTGAGAAGCTGGACAGGACAAAAAACAAAAAAAATTGATTAATTATGATCAGTAATTAATTCGTCTAGGCATTTTCATTCAAATTCATTACTAGAATGTATAACCATTTGCCCCGCCCATTTACAATGTGAGCCAATCAGCTTCTGCTAAACCAGCCCAAACACGACGGCCAATCAATGAGCACCTCAGAGATAACAATGTCAAAGATGAAAAATGAGATGAACTGTAGTTAACGCCATCATTTGACACCACTACATGAACTACCCTATTTTTCGGACTATAAGTCGCAGTTTTTTTCATAGTTTGGCCGGGCTCCAGCGCGACTTATATGTTTTTTTCCTTCTTTATTATGCATTTTCATCAGGTACGACTTATACTCAGGTGCGACTTATACTCTGAAAAATATGGTAAATGCATCATTGTGGTTAGCATTAGAATGGAACACTGCTTATAAAATATATTTCTTAAATATGTGATGATTTATACTTGACAAAACCATCATTGAAGTGTTTTGTTGCGTGAGCTGAAGTAAGAGAAACGATTCCTTCTCAGATCGTGTCGGGTCAGAACGTTTGTCCCGCCAACGGCTCCGGCAGCCCCTGCGTGGAGGTGGACGTGTTGGGCACGCCGGGCGACAGCTGCCACTTCCGCACCAAGCCCATCCACCGCAACACGCTCAACCCCATGTGGAGCGAGCGCTTCCACTTCAGCGTCCACTTGGAGGACCTGTGCTTCCTGCGCCTGGCGGTGGTGGAGAACAACAGCTCCCAGGTCACCGCTCAGAGGACTCTGCCTCTGCGGGCCCTCAAAGCTGGTGAGCGATGACTCCGTCAGCTGAGTTTGGGGGCCACACGACTGACGTGTCTTCTGGCAGGCTACAGACACGTGCAGCTGAGGACGCAGCATAACGAGGCCATGGAAGTTTCCAGCTTGTTCATCTACAGCCGGAGAATAGAAGAAAGTCCAGCAGGGGGCGCCACCGCTCCTTCATCCCAGGTCAGACCAGTCCACAATGATGGCGAGAGTCCAAGTAAAACTCCTGCTGCTGTTTCTTTGTAGTTGTTCAGTGCGGAGGAGAAACATGCGAGTCAGCTCCACAAAGTGACCGTGCATGAAGCTCCTGGACAAGAACCTTTCACCGTCTTCTCCGTCGCACAGCAAACCTCCGCCAAACAACTCCTGGACACAGTCAGTCCTCCGAAATAATGATTTCTATTTTGTTTCCACGTCATAATCACACTCAAGTCTTCTGTTAGATTGTCCCCGCAGGAGAGGACCGGTCTGCAGACTACTTCCTGTGTGAGGAGAAGCTCCCGCTGGCCAAGGAGCGCGGGGACGCCAAGCGCTCGGCTCAACGTCACCCCCTAGCGGCCGAGGAGGTGGTGGTCAAAGTGGTGGCCAGCTGGGACACGGAGGAAGGATATGTGGGCAGGATTTGTCTTCAAACCAGAGAGGAGGTAATGTTAACTATGGCGCCCCCTTGTGGTGGATGGAGCATCAACTAATGTAATAATAGGCCATCGATAAGACAGTACCGTATTTTTCGGACTATAAGTCGCAGTTTTTTTCATAGTTTGGCCGGGGGTGCGACTTATACTCAGGAGCGACTTATGTGTGAAATTATTAACACATTACCGTAAAATATAAAATAATATTATTTAGCTCATTCATGTAAGAGACTAGACGTATAAGATTTCATGGGATTTAGCGATTAGGAGTGACAGATTGTTTGGTAAACGTATAGCATGTTCTATATGTTATAGTTATTTGAATGACTCTTACCATAATATGTTACGTTAACATACCAGGCACGTTCTCAGTTGGTTATTTATGCCTCATATAACGTACACTTATTCAGCCTGTTGTTCACTATTCTTTATTTATTTTAAATTGCCTTTCAAATGTCTATTCTTGGTGTTGGGTTTTATCAAATACATTTCCCTAAAAAATGCGACTTATACTCCAGTGCGACTTAAATATGTTTTTTTCCTTCTTTATTATGCATTTTCGGCTAGTGCGACTTATACTCCAAAAAATACGGTATTATTATATTATGACACATTTATTTTTAAAATATATATGATAAGAAACTATTTATTCCACAATGTAGAAATTATGTGCTTACAGTGCTGATACAAAAAAAAAAAAGGTAAAGACACAAAGTACATTAAAAGAGCACAAAACAGGTGCAACCATTTGCCACTTGAGCAATGCCATTCAGCTGCAAAAGTAAAACCAATTTAAAAACCTAAAATTGAGCAATAAATAATACATATTGCATTCATTTTAACACCCACACACACTGCTCCACACCATCGTATGCATTATATGCAGCACATTGGTTGCTGTATAGAAATAGGTAAGATTGTCAGTTTTTCAATTACATTGGCAACAAATCTTGGAAGTCTTAATTTTGTTATGTTCTCTCATTAAATTCATTTGATTTGTTAAAAGAAAAAAAGAAAACATTTGCATTTGTTCATACATTGACATCTTTGAATTTTTATTTATTTCTATTCAGTAAAAAAATGACATTTGAAAATCAACTAAATAATTAATAACATATAATTGACACAATTGTTACATTATTCAAAGTTGACATTGTTTTTAACTCACGATTCATTTTTATTAAAATATATTATGTAATATTTATCATCTAACTTTAAAAAGGATACTTTATTTTGACATACCTAATTCTAAGTTTTTAAAACATTTTGTTTTTACCAGAAAAGAAACAACCACAGTTCTTTTCATTTATGTCCAAAAACAAAATACAAATTATCTTTACAGACCATTTATGTATATTTAGTTCATATGATAATGTGTTTGCATCATAAATATTGTATTGCAAATGTAAAAGTAGCGTTTCTTCCTCAATCACTGGTATAAGAACATGTCCACATTTTTAATATTTGTATTTTTTTGAATTGTTTAAATATAATGCCCATAGAACAAGGGTGTATAAATACTAGTACAACAAGTGAAACACATTTTCAGTGTCATTAAGAAAAATAAAACTGACATTCAGGCCGTTTTTTCTTTTCAAATCATATATTGTATAAGTTTGGACAGCTGTGTGTACCTAATGAAGCGTCCATTGTGTGCTGGCAGAGTTTGAAGGAGAAGAAGAGGATGGTGGACGGTGAAGAGGAGGTGACATCAGTAGAAGGAGGAGTGGAGGAGGACATGTTCCTGGTCCAAGTTCATGAAGTGTCTCCAGAGCAGCCTCACACGGTCATCAAGGCTCCTCGCTACAGTTCAGCACAGGACATCATCCAGCAGGTGAGAAGACACCTGGAGTGCTCT
>NC_084558.2:35520827-35595827 GCF_033978685.3 Nerophis lumbriciformis | reverse complement strand
GTTGTTACGTACTTGTTGCCACGGCGATCACCTGCGAGGAAAGAAACGTTATTAAAATTATATTTTTCTGAATTCTACTTCTTTTAGAACAATGGTCTATTGGCTAGTACGGTAGCAAAAGAAAAATCCTACACATTCATATTTAGATAAAAACATATTTCCTTAAAAAAAAAAAATACACATTTATCAAATTCTGAGATCATCAATCAATCAAAGTTCATTTATACAGACCCTAATCACAGGTCCATTGAAGGGCTAAAAAATTTCATCATTCATGATCATGTGAGAGTCCAATCCATTGGGGGCAAGCAGAGGGTTGTAGGTGGTCTCCATCCAGGTCATAGAGGAGTGGTCCACACCAGGTAGAGACAGCTTACAACAGCTGGGCCAACAGTATACATACATATATACATAAACATATACAGACATACATATACTTGTATGTATAAATATATAGACATACATATACATGTATATATACACATATATAGACATACATATACATGTATATATACATGTATATGTATGTCTATACATATGTATATATACATCTGGATGCATACATATATACACACACACACACATATATATATATATATATATATATATATATATATATATATATATATATATATACACACATATATACACATATATATATATATATATACACACACACATATATATATACACATATATATACATACACATATATATATACACACAAATATATATATATATATACATACACATATATATACACACAAATATATATATATATATATATACATACACATATATACACACATATATATATATACACACACATATATATACATATATACAGTACACATATGAAGTGAAGTGAATTATATTTATATAGCTCTTTTCTCTCGTGACTCAAAGCGCTTTACATCGTGAAACCCAATATCTAAGTTACATTTAAACCAGTGTGGGTGGCACTGGGAGCAGGTGGGTAAAGTGTCTTGCCCAAGGACACAACGGCAGTGACTAGGATGGCGGAAGCGGGGATCGAACCTGGAACCCTCAAGTTGCTGGCACGGCCACTCTACCAACCGAGCTATACAGCCCCGGTATAGCGGTATATATATATATATACACACACACACACATATATATATATATATATATATATATATATATATATATATATATATATATATATATATATATATATATATATATATATATATATATATATATATATATATATATATGTGTATATATATATATATATATATATGTGTATATATATGTATACATACACATATACTGTATATATACATATAAGGAATTTATTTTTAGGAATTGTAAATGTAAATTGTAAAATTAATTCCTTAACATATATACTATATTAAGATATATATGTATATTGATGTATATATACTGGTTAAATGTGTATATTTAATAGTAAAACCCTGCTTAACCTAGTATGTATAATAGCTAACAATATGTAGTAGCTTACACAGAAGTTGAGCTTGTGACCAAGTAGGAAATTGAAGAGTTCTCACCTTACAACAGTCGTAAGACAAGAGGACAGTATTGGCGCCATAAAGATGTCAGTGGTTGATGGATTTTATTTTTGGCAAAGGCTTGCCAGGAAACGTGACAAAGACCAAAAGCCAAGTTGAAAACGGTACAAGACGAGTCGTCGAAAAAGTGTTTGTAGAAGGTCGAGTGGAAGGCGACTAACCTTCTTCTTTAGCTTTCCGTGTGTCTTAAAGGGTCATTGTGGTTTGAGGACTCGTTGATGACATGCTGACTCAGCTTGGCACTGAAGCGTCCACAAAGGGTGAGTCATAGTTTGGTCATGGGGATGTGGACGTTGTTCCAGGCTCCCATCCAAAGCTCTCCTTGCTCCTCCTGCGTCCTCTCACCGGCACACTGAGGAAGACCCCTCATGACCAGACCTTCGTCTGCATCGCTGTTGCCGGCGTCCACACTGGACTCCCTCTCGCCTTGCCCCAGTCCGTCCCCGTCCTCGGTGGTCCCCGTGTGCGGCAGAGCCCCGTTGGTCCCCGAGTCAGAGTCGGGGGGCTGCTCGTGAGCGTCCACGTCCACCTCGGAGGATACGCTGGATTGTCGGGTGTCAAAGACGTTGACCGTCTTATGGATGTCAGAGTTACTGAAGGAGGGGGTGGGGGGGCTCTTAAAGGTGCGCAAGGTTTGGGCGCCGCCCTGCGGTACAGTTCTAGCACCACTCAGGGGTATTTTCTCCTCCAATGTGGCCGCCATTTTATCCACTTTTTTAAAGTGCTTGGCCAGCCGTGAGCTGAAGACGGGCGACGGGGGCTTGCTGTTTGGGGTCGCCGTTCTCCGGGTGCGGATGATGGAGCCGTTCTGGGCCACGTAGAGGCCGCCGTTGACATTGCTGTGGTTGTTTAGCGTGGAGGGGGCGGGGCGGCCGCGTTGGGGTTCCGGGGCGCTGTCGTCGCCGGTGGAGCTGGTCTCGTACTCGCGGTCCAACACCAGCTTGATGCGACGCTTGCGGCCGCCGTGCTGGGAAACACACAGAAGACAAGTTACACCAAAAAGCCCGGAAAATAAAACGACCCTAGATTGTATTTGGTTTGCGCGTATACACCTACGGTATAAACATTTAGATTTAATATACTTGGCCACTTACACACAGTTTGAACAGTAACACTGTTTGAACCTTTAATTAAGTGATTCTTTGGCGTACCACCGCAGTTTGAGAATCACTAAAAACTAGAGATGTCCGATAATGGCTTTTTTGCCGATATCCGATATTCCAATATTGTCCAACTCTTATTACCGATTACGATATCAACCGATACCGATATATACAGTCGTGGAATTAACACATTATTAGGGCTAATTTTGTTGTGATGCCCCGCTGGATGCATTAAACAATGTAACAAGGTTTTCCAAAATAAATCAACTCAAGTTATGGAAAAAAATGCCAACATGGCACTGCCATATTTATTATTGAAGTCACAAAGTGCATTATTGATGGGCAGGGTTGGGGGGTGGGGGGGGGGGGTATATTTTAGCGTCCTGGAAGAGTTAGTGCTGCAAGGGGTTCTGGGTATTTGTTCTGTTGTGTTTATGTTGTGTTACGATGCGGATGTTCTCCCGAAATGTGTTTGTCATTCTTGTTTGGTGTGGGTTCAGTGTGGCGCATATTTGTAACAGTGTTAAAGTTGTTTATACGGCCACCCTCAGTGTGACTTGTATGGCTGTTCACTTGTGTGTGTGAAAAGCCGTAGATATTATGTGACTGGGCCGGCACGCAAAGGCAGTGCCTATAAGATTTATTGGCGCTCTGTACTTCTCCCTACGTCCGTGTACCACTCCGTACAGCGGCGTTTTAAAAAGTCATACATTTTACTTTTTGAACCCGATACCGATAATTTTCGATATTACATTTTAAAGCATTTATCGGCCGATATTATCGGACATCTCTACTAAAAACCAAATGCAGCTTATTGTTTTCATTTAAAGCTTATAATATCTAGCAGTTCTAGCCTTCTACTCCAAGGATGCTTGCAAACTGCTCTTTTGACTTGATGATTATTGCAAAAACAAAGTGCACCTACAGTATGTCCAAAGTCATAGTCCCTGACAGGAGGAACAAATGACAGGATTTAGGGTGACGGGAATGTTTTAATGCCATATCCTCACTTTCAAAATAAAGCTTGAAAATCACCAAGCAACTCATCAGCCCTGCCCCAGAAAGAACCACGGTCACTGAGCTTTGAACACACTGGACTTGTCTGTCTTTGTCCTATAAAGACTTGACTGTTCAATAAAAGAACGCTGTAGTCTAAGAACACGGTCATTGTTTTTCCCCTTTACCTGACACATGTCCCTCTATTCTGTCCCTCTAGCGCTTGTCAAAGTTGGGTTGTGTTTGAGGTTTTTCCTAGCCCCTATCACCAAAGTGCTTGCTCGTGTATAAATTGCCTTGAAGTCACTTGTGCCGTCACTTGGTTGCAAAAATCCAATTAAACATTAACCCTACGAATATTGTGTTTAACCTGCAAGTTTGTATCAGTTTGGAAACTAAACTGTTCCTTGGCCGACGTTCTCTGGTTGAAGTTCCTAGTAGTACTTCAGAAAGCGGACAACATGGGTTTCTTATTACTCGCACGGTCCGCACACAGCAAACACAGCACAGGAAGCAGGGACAGGACTGAAAGAGGATGCTGGAAGAGGTTCAGGAGCAGCAAAGAAGTGCGTTAAAAGCCACCAAGCATCAGTGAGAGTGATAGAAACACATACCAGATCAGATCAAAAACCACAAACCAAGGCAAGTTTGATCAAGTGACAGCAAAGCCAGTCTTACTTCAAGGCAAAGAAGAACATCTCCAAGGAGACGTTGTAGGGTTGAGCTAATCTGCATCTCAAGCTTCCGTTTCATCCCGTTCAGTCATGTGACCAGTATCCTCCTCAGTGTCCTCCATGATGGGGGACAAGTCGTCCGTCTGCGGTGGCGAACTCTCCGTTTTGTCTCCATGTGTTTTTGAAGCTTTGCCTTTTCCTTCTCTCGCCCCGCCTCGTCTCTTAGGACGCGCCCGATTTCTTGGCCCGTCGTCTTCGCTCTCTGTTCCAGACTCCCTACCAGAACCGGACCCGTCATGGCTCAAAGACGCCGAGGGACTTTCCGTGTCAGATTCTGTCTCCTCGCGCTCTGTGGACACGCTGGAGGAGCTTGGGATAGTGGAGTCGGACTCTCTGCGCTCAGAAAAACGCTGCTCATTGAACCTTCTTTGCCATCGCTCTGATGACCCGCCCTCTCCTCCGACCTCCCGACCCCACCTGTCCCCACACCTGTCCCCACACCTGTTCCCACACCTGTTCCCACACCTGTCCCCCCGTGCTGCACCGTCTCTGCCCGACACGAGAGCAGAAACACTCATGTCTCCTACAGAACCACACACCCTTCTACCTCTCTCACCTCCTCTATTTCCGCCATCGCCCCACACTTGGCCGCCCACCCTCGCAGGGCCCTTGAGCCTCCTGGCGAGGGACATACCAAGAGTCTCATACGGCTTTTGTTTCATCGGCAGCCCTTGCAAATAATTCCTATCCATGTGAAGACCACCGTTGGAGACCAAACCAGGCCTCTGTGAAGCTGTCTTTCCTGTCATCTTGATCCTTCCAAGAGTGTCCACCTCGTCCCTGGTTCTTTCCATTTCTTCTTGACTCCCTACTTCTCTCTCAAAGACCTTGCCAGAATCTTCCAATGGTTTAATTCGGGCTTTGTTCCAAGGTGGGTGGAGAGACGGGGGCGGCCCGGCGGTTTTACTAGCAAACGGCAGCAGGGAGCTCACGAGAGCCTTCAACTTGGCTACAGTCCCCAAACTCACAGGCTTTGAGCTTCCTGGTGACACCACACCATTTTGTGTTTTATCAGCCTGGGTTTTATCACTCACAAGGGGCAATGGGACCTCTTTTGGGGGCACGTGGTGAGGCGGGGGATGCGCCCGGCGGTAGACAGGGCGTGGCAGGAATGTGCCTCCTTGAGGGTGTCTTCTCACCTGTTGCCGTGGAGGCGTCGTCCCCCAAAACCAGAGCAAATATTTTAGCAAAGAAAATAAACAATAGGGATTTTCATTAAGTATTGTTTGGAAGAGATTACTACAATGTGTACCGTATTTTCCGCACCATAAGGCGCCCTGGGTTAAAAGCCGCGCCTTCAATGAACGGCATATTTCAAAACTTTGTCCACCTATAAGCCGCCCGGTGTTGTAAGCCGCATCTAACTGCGCTAAAGGAATGTCAAAAAAACAGTCAGATAGGTCAGTCAAACTTTAATAATATATTAAAAACCAGCGTTCTAACAACTCTGTTCACTCCCAAAATGTACGCAAATGTGCAATCACAAACATACGTATATCAACATGGACAGAGCTGCGTGAAAAAAGCCACCCGGCCTCTTCGCGTAAACTTAAACTTACCTTAACCACTCGCTCATCTTTTCTTCATCCATCCCTTCGAGTTAGCTTTTATGATGACGCCGGCTGGAAAGGTCTCTTTTGGCAAGGTCTTCCTTTTGAATATCACCATGGGTGGAAGTTTCTGGCCATTAGCATGGCAAGCTAGAACCACAGTGAAGGATGACTTCTCATTCCCTGTGGTGCGAATATTCACCGTACGTGCTCCCGTTGTATCGACAGTGCGGTTCACAGGAATATCAGTTGCTGTGAAATAGTAATCCGTGTGCGGATGGAGAGATTGCGTCTTTTCATGAACCGGATCCCTGACGCTTAGTAGGAGCCATTTTGTGGTCTTTACAGATGTAAACACACAAAGGAAATGAAACGTACGGTATATCCGCGCGCTTTTTCTTCTTCTACGCGGGCGGGTGGTTGCTTACAGTAGAAGAAGAAGCGCTTCCTGTTCTATGGGGGCGGGTGCTTACCTTGGCGGTTGCTTGCGTAGAAGAAGAAGCGCTTCCTGTTCTACCGGGAAAAAAGATGGCGGCTGTTTACCGAAGTTGCGAGATCGAAACTTTATGAAAATGAATCGTAATATTAATCCATATATAAAGCGCACCGGGTTAAAAGCCGCACTGTCAGCTTTTGAGTAAATTTGTGGTTTTTAGGTGCGGCTAATAGTGCGGAAAATACGGTACACAAATATTACTATATAATTATACATCCTTTTAATAATCAACAACCACCGAGCACTTCTGGGCACAATTATTGGGCAACTATTTGTGTGCACAATCACTAGATAACTATTTGTGTCCACAATCACTAGATAACTACAAATCCCGTTTGCATATGAGTTGGGAAATTGTGTTAGATGTAAATATAAACAGAATACAATGATTTTCAAATCCTTTTCAACCCATATTCCATTGAATGCACTACAAAGACAAGATATTTGATGTTCAAACTCATAAACTTTATTTTTTTTTGCAAATAATAATTAACTTAGAATTTCATGGCTGCAACACGTGACAAAGTAGTTGGGAAAGGGCATGTTCACCACTGTGTTAGATCACCTTTTCTTTTAACAACACTCAATAAACGATTGGGAACTGAGGAAACTAATTGTTGAAGCTTTGAAAGTGGAATTCTTTCCCATTCTTGTTTTATGTAGAGCTTCAGTCATTCAACAGTCCGGGGTCTCCGCTGTCGTATTTTACGCTTCATAATGCGCCACACATTTTCAATGGGAGACAGGTCTGGACTGCAGGCGGGCCAGGAAAGTACCCGCACTCTTGTTTTACGAAGCCACGCTGTTGTAACACGTGCTGAATGTAGCTTGTGCACAATCACTAGATAACTATTTGTGTGCACAATCACTAGATAACTATTTGTGTGCACAATTACTAGATAACTATTTGTGTGCACAATCACTAGATAACTATTTGTATGCACAATCACTAGATAACTATTTGTGTGCACAATCACTAGATAACTATTTGTGTGCACAATCACTAGATAACTATTTGTGTGCACAATCACTAGATAAATATTTGTGTCCACAATCACTAGATAACTATTTGTGTGCACAATTACTAGATAACTATTTGTGTGCACAATCACTAGATAACTATTTGTATGCACAATCACTAGATAACTATTTGTGTGCACAATCACTAGATAACTATTTGTGTGCACAATCACTAGATAACTATGTGTGTGCACAATCACTAGACAACTATTTGTGTGCACAATCACTAGACAACTATTTGTGTGCACAATCACTAGATAACTATTTGTGTCCACAATCACTAGATAACTATTTGTGTGCACAATCACTAGATAACTATTTGTGTGCACAATTACTAGATAACTATTTGTGTCCACAATCACGAGATAACTATTTGTGTGCACAATCACTAGATAACTATTTGTGTGCACAATCACTAGATAACTATTTGTGTGCACAATCACCAGATAACTATTTGTGTGCACAATCACGAGATAACTATTTGTGTGCACAATCACTAGATAACTATTTGTGTGCACAATCACTAGATAACTATTTGTGTGCACAATCACTAGATAACTATTTGTGTGAACAATCACTAGATAACTATTTGTGTGCACAATCACTAGATAACTATTTGTGTGCACAATCACTAGATAACTATTTGTGTGCACAATCACTAGATAACTATTTGTGTGCACAATCACCAGATAACTATTTGTGTGCACAATCACGAGATAACTATTTGTGTGCACAATCACTAGATAACTATTTGTGTGCACAATCACTAGATAACTATTTGTGTGCACAATCACTAGATAACTATTTGTGTGCACAATCACTAGATAACTATTTGTGTGCCCAATCACTAGATAACTATTTGTGTGCACAATCACTAGATAACTATTTGTGTGCCCAATCACTAGATAACTATTTGTGTGCACAATCACTAGATAACTATTTGTGTGCACAATCACTATATAACTATTTGTGTCCACAATCACTAGATAACTATTTGTGTGCACAATTACTAGATAACTATTTGTGTGCACAATCACTAGATAACTATTTGTATGCACAATCACTAGATAACTATTTGTGTGCACAATCACTAGATAACTATTTGTGTGCACAATCACTAGATAACTAATTGTGTGCACAATCACTAGACAACTATTTGTGTGCACAATCACTAGACAACTATTTGTGTGCACAATCACTAGATAACTATTTGTGTCCACAATCACTAGATAACTATTTGTGTGCACAATCACTAGATAACTATTTGTGTGCACAATCACTAGATAACTATTTGTGTGCACAATTACTAGATAACTATTTGTGTGCACAATCACTAGATAACTATTTGTATGCACAATCACTAGATAACTATTTGTGTGCACAATCACTAGATAACTATTTGTGTGCACAATCACTAGATAACTATTTGTGTGCACAATCACTAGATAACTATTTGTGTGCACAATCACTAGATAACTATTTGTATGCACAATCACTAGATAACTATTTGTGTGCACAATCACTAGATAACTATTTGTGTGCACAATCACTAGATAACTATTTGTGTGCACAATCACTAGATAACTATTTGTGTGCCCAATCACTAGATAACTATTTGTGTGCACAATCACTAGATAACTATTTGTGTGCACAATCACTATATAACTATTTGTGTCCACAATCACTAGTTAACTATTTGTGTGCACAATTACCAGATAACTATTTGTGTGCACAATCACTAGATAACTATTTGTATGCACAATCACTAGATAACTATTTGTGTGCACAATCACTAGATAACTATTTGTGTGCACAATCACTAGATAACTAATTGTGTGCACAATCACTAGACAACTATTTGTGTGCACAATCACTAGACAACTATTTGTGTGCACAATCACTAGATAACTATTTGTGTCCACAATCACTAGATAACTATTTGTGTGCACAATCACTAGATAACTATTTGTGTGCACAATCACTAGATAACTATTTGTGTGCACAATTACTAGATAACTATTTGTGTGCACTATCACTAGATAACTATTTGTATGCACAATCACTAGATAACTATTTGTGTGCACAATCACTAGATAACTATTTGTGTGCACAATCACTAGATAACTATTTGTGTGCACAATCACTAGATAACTATTTGTGTGCACAATCACTAGATAACTATTTGTATGCACAATCACTAGATAACTATTTGTGTGCACAATCACTAGATAACTATTTGTGTGCACAATCACTAGATAACTATTTGTGTGCACAATCACTAGATAACTATTTGTGTGCACAATCACTAGATAACTATTTGTGTCCACAATCACTAGATAACTATTTGTGTGCACAATTACTAGATAACTATTTGTGTGCACAATCACTAGATAACTATTTGTATGCACAATCACTAGATAACTATTTGTGTGCACAATCACTAGATAACTATTTGTATGCACAATCACTAGATAACTATTTGTGTGCACAATCACTAGATAACTATTTGTGTGCACAATCACTAGATAACTATTTGTGTGCACAATTACTAGACAACTATTTGTGTGCACAATCACTAGATAACTATTTGTGTGCACAATCACTAGATAACTATTTGTGTCCACAATCACTAGATAACTATTTGTGTGCACAATCACTAGATAACTATTTGTGTGCACAATCACTAGATAACTAGTTGTGTGCACAATCACTAGATAACTATTTGTGTGCACAATTACTAGATAACTATTTGTGTGCACAATCACTAGATAACTATTTGTGTGCACAATCACTAGATAACTATTTGTGTCCACAATCACTAGATAACTATTTGTGTGCACAATCACTAGATAACTATTTGTGTGCACAATCACTAGATAACTATTTGTGTGCACAATCACCAGATAACTATTTGTGTGCACAATTACTAGATAACTATTTGTGTCCACAATCACGAGATAACTATTTGTGTGCACAATCACTAGATAACTATTTGTGTGCACAATCACTAGATAATTATTTGTGTGCACAATCACTAGATAATTATTTGTTTGAACAATCACTAGATAACTATTTGTGTGCACAATCACTAGATAACTATTTGTGTGCCCAATCACTAGATAACTATTTGTGTGCACAATCACTAGATAACTATTTGTGTGCCCAATCACTAGATAACTATTTGTGTGCACAATCACTAGATAACTAGTTGTGTGCCCAATCACTAGATAACTATTTGTATGCACAATCACTAGATAACTATGTGTGTGCACAATCACTAGATAACTAGTTGTGTGCACAATCACTAGATAACTATTTGTGTGCACAATCACTATATAACTATTTGTGTCCACAATCACTAGATAACTATTTGTGTGCACAATTACTAAATAACTATTTGTGTGCACAATCACTAGATAACTATTTGTGTGCACAATCACTAGATAACTATTTGTGTGCACAATCACTAGACAACTATTTGTGTGCACAATCACTAGACAACTATTTGTGTGCACAATCACTAGATAACTATTTGTGTCCACAATCACTAGATAACTATTTGTGTGCACAATCACTAGATAACTATTTGTGTGCACAATCACTAGATAACTATTTGTGTGCACAATTACTAGATAACTATTTGTGTGCACAATCACTAGATAACTATTTGTATGCACAATCACTAGATAACTATTTGTGTGCACAATCACTAGATAACTATTTGTGTGCACAATCACTAGATAACTATTTGTGTGCACAATCACTAAATAACTATTTGTGTGCACAATCACTAGATAACTATTTGTATGCACAATCACTAGATAACTATTTGTGTGCACAATCACTAGATAACTATTTGTGTGCACAATCACTAGATAACTATTTGTGTGCACAATCACTAGACAACTATTTGTGTGCACAATCACTAGACAACTATTTGTGTGCACAATCACTAGATAACTATTTGTGTGCACAATCACTAGATAACTATTTGTGTGCACAATCACTAGATAACTATGTGTGCACAATTACTAGATAACTATTTGTGTGCACAATCACTAGATAACTATTTGTATGCACAATCACTAGATAACTATTTGTGTGCACAATCACTAGATAACTATTTGTGTGCACAATCACTAGATAACTATTTGTATGCACAATCACTAGATAACTATTTGTGTGCACAATCACTAGATAACTATTTGTGTGCACAATCACTAGATAACTATTTGTGTGCACAATCACTAGACAACTATTTGTGTGCACAATCACTAGATAACTATTTGTGTGCACAATCACTAGATAACTATTTGTGTGCACAATCACTAGATAACTATTTGTGTGCACAATCACTAGATAACTATGTGTGCACAATTACTAGATAACTATTTATGTGCACAATCACTAGATAACTATTTGTATGCACAATCACTAGATAACTATTTGTGTGCACAATCACTAGATAACTATTTGTGTGCACAATCACTAGATAACTATTTGTGTGCACAATCACTAGATAACTATTTGTGTCCACAATCACTAGATAACTATTTGTATGCACAATCACTAGATAACTATTTGTGTGCACAATCACTAGATAACTATTTGTATGCACAATCACTAGATAACTATTTGTATGCACAATCACTAGATAACTATTTGTGTGCACAATCACCAGATAACTATTTGTGTGCACAATCACTAGATAACTATTTGTATGCACAATCACTAGATAACTATTTGTGTGCACAATCACCAGATAACTATTTGTGTGCACAATTACTAGATAACTATTTGTGTGCACAATCACTAGATAACTATTTGTGTGCACAATCACTAGATAACTATTTGTATGCACAATCACTAGATAACTATTTGTGTGCACAATCACTAGATAACTATTTGTATGCACAATCACTAGATAACTATTTGTATGCACAATCACTAGATAACTATTTGTGTGCACAATCACTAGATAACTATTTGTGTGCACAATCACCAGATAACTATTTGTGTGCACAATCACTAGATACTTGAACTTGTCCACACGCAAACGCATACTTTGGTCTTTAAAAACGCACATTTTTGCAAATGCTGGCCGAGGGGAAGAGTTTCACAACTCTCAACGGCTCAACGGCGACTTGTGATGACGTCACACTTGTGCACTTGTCATTTCCTGTGCTCACGATATAGTACACAACACTGCCTTTAAAGAGGACTTATACTATTTGAACATAAACATACTGCTAGTTTTACTCTATGTTGATGAAGAAACGCATCCAAATGGGCTTTGAAAGACGCTCAGACCCTCCCGCCAGCGCCAAAGACAGTCGGCTGTTTTGAATACGATCGCGGTCGGACATCCAGCTGATGGGACAACTTTGGCAAGCAAGACTTCTTGCTTTGTGTCCTAAGAAATAAATTTTTTTAGCCCTTTAGCAACAGATCATGAAGTTATTTACTTACTTGTGTTCCTTTTTAGATGTCCGATAATATCGGCAGTCCGATAAATGCTTTAAAATGTAATATCGGAAATTATCGGTATCGGTTTCAAAAAGTAAAATGTATGAGTTTTTAAAACGCCGCTGTACGGAGTGGTACACAGACGTAGGGAGAAGTACAGAGCGCCAATAAACCTTAAAGGCACTGCCTTTGCGTGCCGGCCCAGTCACATAATATCTACGGCTTTTCACACACACAAGTGAATGCAATGGTCAACAGCCATACAGGTCACACTGAGGGTGGCCGTATAAACAACTTCAACACTGTTACAAATATGCGCCACACTGTGAACCCACACCAAACAAGAATGACAAACACATTTCGGGAGAACATCCGCACTGTAACACAACATAAACACAACAGAACAAATACCCAGAAGCCCTTGCAGCACTAACTCTTCCGGGACGCTACAATATACACCCCCCGCTACCTCCTAAAGCCACCTCAACCCCGCCCCCCCCAACCCTGCCCACCTCAACCTCCTCATGCTCTCTCAGGTAGAGCATGTCCCAAATTCCAAGCTGCTGTTTTGAGGCATGTTAAAAAAAATAATGCACTTTGTGACTTCATTAATAAATATGGCAGTGCCATGTTGGCATTTTTTTCCATAACTTGAGTTGATTTATTTTGGAAAACCTTGTTACATTGTTTAATGCATCCAGCGGGGCATCACAACAAAATTTGGCATAATAATGTGTTAATTCCACGACTGTATATATCGGTATCGGTTGATATCGGAATCGGTAATTAAGAGTTGGACAATATCGGAATATCGGATATCGACAAAAAAGCCATTATCGGACATCATTCCTTTTGTTTTGCTGTGAGTCTTCCACGAATAACAAAAAAAAAACATGACATATCCTTCCTCCTTGTTAGAGAGTACTGATGATTGAATGAGTTGTAATTTTGCAGCGGCACGCTCGTCCGTGCACTGTAGGCACTTAAACATTCAAGAGGTATCCTTGGCTCATTGATAATGTGAGCTGATTTTTAGAAATAATATACACTCTACTGCACATATATTATTATATTGACGATTAAACGTGTTATATATTCCACAAGTGTTAGGTTTTAGCAGCCCATGCGCGCTTTAGGCACTTAAAGAAAGATTCATAATGTTCCCCGGGCTCTGTAAGTGCAGGCAGGTTGTTAATATAATGAACATGTCATTGTACATCTCGTGCAGGGGTAGGGAACCTATGGCTCTAGAGCCAGATGTGGCTCTTTTGATGACTGCATCTGGCTCTCAGATAAATCTTAGCTGACATTACTTAACAGGATAAGTACTGAATAATTCCGCTGGTCATCACAGTGTTAAAAATAACGTTCAAAATATAAAACATTCTCATGCATTTTAATCCATCCATCCGTTTTCTACCGCACCTGTTCAAGAAGTCGCATTAATGGTAATAATAATAATAATACCTGGGATTTATATAGCGGGGGGGGGGGGGGGGGGGATAAAAACAACTTTATTATAAAAAATAATAATAAAATAAAATAAATAAATAAGAGACACCTAGGGCAGGGTCAGTTTGGAAAGGCTAATGTGAAGAGGTGAGTTTTTAGGGTGGCTTTGAAGGTAGGGAGGGAGGGGGCATCTCTGATGTGCCTGGGGAGAGCGTTCCAGAGAGATGGGGGCAGCCACGGAGGAGGCCCTGTCGCCCCTGGTTCGGCGCCTAGTCTTGGGGACTTCCAGGAGGCCGGCATCACTAGACCTGAGGGAACGGGACGGGACGTGTGGCTGGAGGAGGTCAGAGAGGTAGGGTGGTGCCAGGTTATGGAGTGCCTTGTAGGTGGTGAGGAGTATTTTAAAGGTGATTCTGTATTTGACAGGCAGCCAGTGGAGGTCATGGTAAGAAGTATTTTATTTATTATTGGTTAGCTTCAGAATAACAGTGTTATTAAAAATAATGAGAGACTTATTATACTCTAGAAATGTTGGTCTTGCTTAAAAATGCATGCATTTAGTTGTACTCAGTGTTAAAAAAAATATTATATGGCTCTCACGGAAATACATTTTAAAATATTTGGCTTTCATGGCTCTCTAAGCCAAAAAGGTTCCCGACCCCTGATCTAGTGTATCACAGTAACCATTATATCAACAGAGGTGTAATGTCACCAAGTCTTGCGAGGCAACTATGAGCTCACTATGCAACTATTATTAGGCCACGTCCACACAAACACGACGTGTTTCAAAAACGCATATCCGGGCTTAAAACGATCTCCAGCCACACCAGTGTAGTTTCAAAAGTGTCCATGTCTACACTGCAAAAAATTTAAATCTAAGTAAGATGAAATATCTCAAATAAGGGTGATATTTGCTTATTTTCTGTCTGATAAGATAATTCTTCACTAAGCAGATTTTATGTTAGAGTGTTTTACTTGTTTTAAGAGTGTTGGTCCTAAATGATCTCAGTAAGATATTACAGCTTGTAGCTGAGATGTTATGACCTATATTGAGTAAAACATGCTTGAAACTAGAATATCAACTGATGAAAAGCTGTGTCATTAACACTCACAAGTATAACACTTTTTTAAAATAATAATTTCTTATTTCAAGCATGAAAAAAAAATCATGACTTTGACACAATTGTGTCTCATATTAAAACAGATGACAGCCAAATGGACTTTGCTGTTTTATTTTCAATGAAACAATAGAAAATACGTACTCATATAGTAGTACAGTTGTTATTAGTGAGAATATACTTATTTTAAGGTATTTTTGGGTTCATTGAGGTTAGCTAATTAGGGACCGCTATGTCCCTTTGGGACAGAGGACCCTATTGTATTTTGTGCGTTTTATTATTATTATTATCTGCCGCATCTTTGAGCTGTAATTTGACCCTCTTAACATGCTTCAAAGCACACCATATTTGACACACGCATCAGGACTGGAGAAATTTGCCATTTAATAAAAAAACCAAACCCCAAAACTCAAAATTGCGCTCTAGCGCCTCCTAGGAAAAACACAGACAAAACTGCTTGTAACGTCCGGTAGCAATGTCGTAGAGACATGAAACAAAAACCTCTATGTAGGTCTGACTTAGACCTAGATTTCATACATTGACATCCTTCAGCAAAAATCAACAGGAAGTTGGCAATTCCCCCTTCAAAACAAAAGTTTTGTAAAAACAGTCACTTTTGCCTCTTTGAGCTGTAATTTGACCCCCTTAACATGCTTCAAAACTCACCAAACTGGACACACACATCAGGACTGGCAAAAATTGTGATCTAATAAAAAAAAACCCAACCCCAAAACTTTAAATTGCGCTTTAGCGCCCCCTAGGAAGAAAGCACAGACACAACTGCTCCTAGGAAGAAAACTCAGACAAAACTGCCTGTAACTCCCAGTAGGAATGTCTTAGAGACATGAAACAAAAACCTCTATGTAGGTCTCACTTAAAACTTAATTTCATATATTGACAACCCCCAGCAGAAATCAACAGGAAGTTTGCAATCCCCCTTCAAAACAAAAGTTTTGTAAAAACCGGTTACCTTTTTTCAAACATTATCTCCTCTGAGCGCGTTTGTCGTGTCGGCTTCAAACTATCACAGGAGAGAGATTGAACTCTTCTGATTAAAAGTTGACCAAAGAGTTTTAATTACTGCTCCGGTTTGGATTTTATGTGCCGTCAAAGTCGGTCCCGTCCATCGCTGCTTGCAGCTTTAATTTGACTTGTTTTGGAAAGTCTTGACAAGCCAAATTTTCTTGTTCTATTGGCAGATAATTTTGCTTAGTTCAAATAAAATACCCTTAATTTGTGTATTTTTTTTTCTTGTTTTTGAACACTGACTTTTTGCAGTGTACACACAAACACATACACTTGCTACCATGCACATTTTGTCTAGTCGGAAGCCTGAAAAAGCAGCAACAGCTGACTTGGTGGCATTACACCTCTGTTATCTGTTATGTTTATTTTCATTTACCAGACATAGAATAACATGAACATTATCTTTAAAAACCAACCTGCACTTACACAGAGCCCTGGAAACATTATGAATCTCTTTTAGTGTTTAAAGAGCTCCCGGAGTGGGGGCGTAACAGAAAATAATTGAGAAGCACTGATCTACACAAATGGAAGCAACACACGTAAGTTGACTTCATGATCTGTCGTTAAATAAGGACTAAAAACATGACTTAATGTTGTATCTTATGACAAAGTGCAAAAAGTCTTGACAGCGATCGTATCCAAAACAGCCGACTGTCATTGGTGCTGGCGGGAGTGTCGCAAAGCCCATTTTGATGTGTCTTTTTCATCAATTCAAAGTGAAAATAGCTGCATGTCTACGTTCAAACATACAGTAAGTAGGGATGATGTTTGACAAGAAATTATCGAGTTCGAGCCTATTATCGAATCCTCTTATCGAACCGATTCCTTATCGATTCTCTTATCGAGTCCAGATAGGTTGTTGTATATGGAAAAAAACACACAATATTTGGTTTAACAAAAGCTCACTTTTATTATATAAGAAAAAAATAGAATCTAATAAATAAATAAATATTGACTGTTAACCCCCTAAAAAAATAAAATACAATAAATATTGACTGTTGTTACCCAAAGTATATTAAGTGGGATTTTTCAGAAAAACAAATATATACAGTAACACAAAAACAACCTGTCTCTGTGATACTATAGGTGTATAAATAATAATAAAACTGAAAATAATACAGCTCTCCAAAAAGTGCACTTCTGCTGCTATTTGACATAACTGTTTGTTATGATGCTTTGACATTTTTGCACTTTTTCTTTATTGAAAGAACATTCTATGAAGAGAAAGGTTCTTTGCAAATGTGGTTACAATGCTAAAAAATGAAAAGTTAAAGCTAAAAAAAGAAATACACTTTATTGAGTTAACATTATTTCTTTATATGGGGAAAGATGTGATGTTATGAGCTAGGAATATAACAACTACACGGGAGTGACGAGCATGCGCGGTAGCAGAGGTGGGACCAAGTCATTGTTTTGCAAGTCACAAGTAAGTCTCAAGTCTTTGCCCTCAAGTCCGAGTCAAGTCCCGAGTCAAGACAGGCAAGCCCCGAGTCAAGTCCAAAGTCAAGACTGGAAAGTCTCAAGTCAAGTCCTAAGTCCTGCATTTTGAGTTTCGAGTCCTTTCAAGTCCTTTTAACCACAGACTAATATATTAACACAGATTGTGTATGCTTTTCAAACGCTGTATTTATTTATTAAAACAAGTGCATTTTAAATTGCAGGAAAGAAAATTGTGCTGACATTGCACTTTATAATAGCACTATTAACCAGTCATTTTAAACATTAACTCATTCCTTTACAGAACAAACACATTGAAAAATAAAGTGCAAATGTACTTATTTGTACAAAAGTGTTAACATTGAAAAAACACGACATATACGTGAACATAACAAAAAAGTTGTACTTTTTATAAGTCAGGGCCCTATGCTGCATTGCATTTGCAAAACACCAAATTAGCCAAGAGTCTGTCAGTCATTTGTGCACGATGGGGGCGTAGTATGATGCCACCATGGCTGAAAACTCGCTCCACTGGAGCACTGGAGGCAGGCACTGCCAAGACTCTCATGGCCACTCGGAATAGTGAAGGAAGAGTCTTCATGTTCAATGCCCAGAACAAAAGGGGGGAGAGAGTTGTTTTGGGTTGGTGCACTACTTGTAAGTGTATCTTGTGTTTTTATGTTGATTTAATTAAAAAAAGAAAAAGAAAAAAAATTATTTCTTGTGCGGCCCGATACCAATCGATCCACGGACCAGTGGTTGGGGACCACTGAGGTAAACAACCAACAGTATGTCAGAAAGCTAGCTAAAACGGTACACATATTCATAATATAGTATACATTTTAACTGACCTTTATTTTACTATTTTTGTCTTTTTTTAGGTGGCTAAAATACGCGGTGCTGCTGACCGCCGTCTAACGTTACGTGTGATATGTTGACTAACGTAACCCTGCTTAAAAAAAATCACTGAACAAAAAGTATGAATAAGGTAGTGAACTGCAACAGATTCCCGTGTTTGCAATAACGTTATAACGTTAGCAGTGAGTTTACAGCCTCACTGATTTAACTACACAGCAAATAAAAGTCACGTTACTTAGCCAATAAACATTATCTTACATTCAAAACTTACCGTTCTTTGTGCAACTTCAAATGCCGGACGAAGTTGGAAGTTGTTGCCTCTCCATCAGTAATTTTCGAACCGCATGTGTTGCATACTGCAAACCGTTTTGTGTTGACCACCTCGTAATTTTTATACCCAAACAAAATTATTTTAGGTATCATTTTTTGTTCACTGGCGTGTGGTTTGGACATGTCTTCTTCGTTGGTTGTCCTGCAATTTGATTGGATGAATGCTGTGTGATGAAAACAAAGTAGATCTAATTTGATTGGCTGTTGTACTGAGACCACACCAGCTGACACACGCAACGCTGATAGACAAGTACACAATGAAAAATACGGAGCGCTCCCGAATAACTTTTTCATCTTTGGGTTTTGGGGAAAGTAGCAAGTCATGTCAAGTCATGTCAATTCAAAAGGCTCAAGTCAAGTGAAGTCACAAGTCAATGATGTTAAATTCTAAGTCGAGTTGCAAGTCTTTTTACATTTTGTCAAGTCGAGTCTAAAGTCATCAAATTCATGACTCGAGTCTGACTCGAGTCCAAGTCATGTGACTCGAGTCCACACCTCTGCGCGGTAGCCCCGAAATGTGTTGTTGCATGTCGCCACCCGGCAGCTAAGAATGAGGTTATGAGCACGCTGTGAAAGTAAACGTCAAGAACTCAGCCAACACGCCTCGTCTGCATTATTTATAATTAGACAGACAACACATATACGGTGTGATTTTGTTTTGTTTACAAGGAAAGAAAAACAAAAGTTAAAAAAGGGAGATGTTGTATATATATGTATGTGCTGCGGTTGCTTTAAGAACGTTGCGACAGCTGCCGTAAAGGAGGTGCGTTGCTAGCCTGGTTGCTATGTTTCCGGTTGGTCGTAAAAGTGTTCGTCATGTGTTTGTACCCTGCTCAAATCTCTCAGTAAAGTTATTCATTGGATTATACCTTTTTGTTTTGAACTTTATTACACCTTGGAGCGCTTTTTCCGGTCCATTTTTTTTCCTGGTTTCCCTATCTGCGCCTAATGACTGAGCTACGTGACGTCATTTCTTGAGATGTCACACGGAGCATTTCTGGTCGGGACGGGATTCGTTCGCAGGGATTCGAATAAAGAACCAACTCTTTTTCTTTACTATAGTGGTCTCGATAACGGGTACCGGTTCTCAAAATGGGATTCGAGTCCGAGGACTCGGTTCTTTTCTTATCGAACAACCGGGAAAACCGGTTTCGAGTATCATCCCTAACAGTAAGTCTTCCTTTGGTGTGTTTAAAGCCTGCAAAGCAGTGTTGTTGAGCTTTGGAAATGACAGCGCACAACCGTGACGTCATCAGAGGAGTACAAGTCTTCGTTTAAGGCCATGTTTGGAACTCTACACTTTGGCCGGCGTTTGCAAAAGTCTGCATTTTTAAGGACAAAAGTATGCGTTTGTGCGTGGACAAGAGGCCTAAACGCAGAGATAAGTATGCATTTATTAAGTATCCCTGTTCGTGGGGGCACCTATTAGCACACTATGCATCAATTGGTGTGTGCAATACTTACAGTGCTCCGGAAAGTATTCACAGCGCTTCACTTCTCCACATTATGTTATGTTGCCGCCTTATTCCAAAGTGGAATGAATTCTGTTTTTTCTTCTCAAAATTCTACAGACAATACTTCATAATGACAATGTGATTTTTTTTATTAATTTCTTTTAATTAGCAACTTTATTAAAAAAAAAAAAACTAAAAAAAAAACCATGTACATAAGTATTCACAGCCTTTGCTCAATACTTTGTTGATGCACCTTTAGCATTTACAGCCTCTAATCCAGTGGTTCTTAACCTGGGTTCGATGGAACCCTAGGGGTTCGGTGAGTCGGGCTCAGGGGTTCGGTGGAGGTCAAGACACACCCGACTCATCGTGTAAATAAAAACTTGTCCCTATCGGCGTATTACGGATACGGCAACAGCAGAAGTCACACTGATTTGCAGGTGTGTAATTTGTTGTGAGTTTATGCACTGTGTTGGTTTTGTTCTTTGAACAAGGTGATGTTCATGCACGGTTCATTTTGTGCACCAGTAATAAAACATGGTAACACTTTAGTATGGGGAACATATTCACCATTAATTAGTTGCTTATTAACATGCAAATTAGTAACATATTGGCTCTTAACTAGTCATTATTAAGTACTTATTAATGCCTTATTTGGCATGGCCTTATTAGAACCCAAACCCTCTAACCCTGGCCCGAACCCTAACCAAATAACTCTAAATTAAGTCTTTGTTACTTAGAATATGTTCCCCTAGTATCCAAAAAACTCTAAATTAAGTCTTTGTTACTTAGAATATGTTCCCCATACTAAAGTGTTACCAAAAACATATAACCTTGTCTTGTATTTGAAAAAAAACTCCAACATTTTATTTTTCACTAAAGAAGGGTTCGGTGAATGCGCATATGAAACTGGTGGGGCTCAGTACCTCCAACAAGGTTAAGAACCACTGCTCTAGTCTTTTTGAATATGATGCCACAAGCTTGGCACACCTATCTTTGAGCAGTTTCGCCCATTCCTTTTTGCAGCAAAGGAGGCATTACATTGCTGCATTCATCTTTCCCTCTATCCTGACTAGTCTCCCAGTTCCTCATCAACAATGTATTGGGCAAAGGCTGCAAATCAGTGGTTCTTAACCTGGGTTCGATCGAACCCTAGGGGTTCGGTGAGTCGGCCTCAAGGGTTCGGCGGATCCTCCGCCGCGGAGGTCAAGACACACCCGACTCATCGTGTAAATAAAAACTTTTCTCTATCAGCGCATTATGGATACCCCCAAACAATGTTCCCTCTAATTTTCCATGTGATTTGCAGGTGTGTAATTTGTTGTGAGTTTATGCACTGTGTTGGTTTTGTTCTTTGAACAAGGTGATGTTCATGCACGGTTCATTTTGTGCACCAGTAAAAAAAACTTTGGAAAAAAATTGTAAATTATTTTTTACTAAAGAAAGGTTCGGTGAATGCGCATATGACACTGGTGGGGTTCGTTACCTCCAACAAGGTTAAGAACCACTGCTGTAAATACTTATTTACATGCGATTTTTTTGTTTTTTATTCTTAATAAATTTGCTCTTTTTGTTTTTCAACTTTTCACATTGTCATTATGTGTGTAGAATTTTGAGGACACAAATGATTATTCCATTTTGGAATAAGGCTGTATAACTTAACAAAAGCGCTGTGAATACTTTCCGAATGCACTGTAAGAATCAATCACTGCGCATGAATACTGGGTAAGTATTAGTGCTCACAATTATGAGCAACAACTAATGTCTTATAAGACGAGTGCAGGCTCATAACTTGAGAGGCTTTGGATGTTTCTCATTGCCGAGAGCTCAAACCACTCCTAAACGTTTTTGTGTGTCTGTATGCGGAGTAAAACTATGGAACAATCTGGACTTAAACACAAGCAATGCCAAACTATTAATCGATTTAAACTATTATACAAACATGGGGTCTGGTTCAAATATAGAGATGAGGGTCTTTAATTTGACCTGCTGTTGTACTCTGTCTCAAAGTGTTAACATGTGCTCAATGTTTCCTTACCATTGTTGCTATGTTGTCTATTACCATTGTTGGTATATTCATTATTCCTACATTGTTGATACAAATTATTGTTACAATGTAATAATTATTGTTACCTGTGGTAATGCCACTATGATACAACATTAGTATTACAATCTTTAAACAAAGTAACAGTATGTAACTGTAGTGTAGTGTGTAACAATGTATTAATCACTGAATGGAGAACTGGGGGTGGTATTAAATAAGTTATCTTCTTCCCACTCCCTTTCTGGCAAAACTGGACAATCATGCTTACACATACTTGCCAACCTTGAGACCTCCGAATTCGGGAGAAGGGGGAGGAGGCAGCGGGGTTGGGGGGGAGGGGAGGTGGTTTGGTGGTAGCGGGGATGTATATTGTAGCGTCCCGGAAGAGTTAGTGCTACAAGGGGTTCTGGGTATTTGTTCTGTTGTGTGTATGTTGTGTTACGGTGCGAATGTTCTCCCGAAATGTGTTTGTAGAATCTCCTCTCTGGTCAACAAAAGCACCATGAGGATTCTAGTGGGAATTCTCGTTCAACCCTTTTTTGATTACGCATGCACCTCCTGGCACCCTAGCACCTCCAAACATCCCAGAACAAGCTAGTCAGATTACTTCTAGACCTCCACCCCAGATCCCACCTCACTCCTACCCACTTCTCCAAAGTGGGCTGGCTCAGGGTAGAGGACAGAGTAAAACAACTTGCACTGAGCCTAGTCTATAAAATCCGCTACACCTCCCTGATACCGAAGTACATGTCAAACTAATGACCGCCATAACCACAACACCAGGGGGAGCTCCACTAACCACGTTAAACCCAGATTCCGATCTAACAAAGGTCTTAACTCATTCTCTTTCTATGCCACATCAATGTGGAATGCGCTCCCAACAGGTATAAAAGAAAGGGCATCTCTATCCTCCTTCAAAAACCGCAATAAAAGTACACCTCCAGGCAACTTCAACCCTAAACTAACACCCTCCCCGGCTTGTTAATAATCAAATGTAAACAATCAAATGCAGATACTTTTCTTATGCCTTCTGATCTCTCTCTCTCTATGTCCACTACTTGCTGTACATATGCTGCCAAGTCAGACCTACACTGTTTCAATATCCATTTCTCTGTTCTCAATTGTTGATGACTGATGATAACAACCAAACCTAACCCCCCACCCCCTCCACACCCCGAATTGTAAATAATTCAATGTATACACCCTGATGATTATCTTGTGTGATGACTGTATTATGATAGTATATATCTGATAGTATATATCTGTATCATGAATCAATTTAAGTGGACCCCGACTTAAATAAGTTGAACAACTTATTCGGGTGTTACCATTTAGTGGTCAATTGTGCGGAATATGTACTTCACTGTGCAACCTACTAATAAAAGTCTCAATCAATCAATCAATCAATTGTCATTCTTGTTTGGTGTGGGTTCACAGTGTGGCACATATTTGTAACAGTGTTAAAGTTGTTTATACGGCCACCCTCAGTGTGACCTGTATGGCTGTTGATCAAGTATGCATTGCATTCACTCATGTGTGTGTAAAAGCCGCATAAATAATGTGACTGGGCCAGCGCGGTGTTTGTATGGAGGAAAAGCGGATGTGAAGACAGGTTGTAGAGGACGCTAAAGGCAGTGCCCTTAAGGCACGCCCCCCAATATTGTTGTCCGGGTGGAAATCGGGAGAAAGTCGATTTTCGGGAGGGGCACTGAAATTCGGGAGTCTCCCGGGAAAATCGGGAGGGTTGGCAAGTATGTGCTTACATACTGTACATAACCTTTTGCATTATATTAATTTATATTATTATGTATTGTCTCCCTTGTACTTTTTCTTATGTCATTGCCTGAAATAAATGAATAAAAAAAAAAATGAAAAAATTGCGCAACAATGCGAGTGCACAATTAGTAGGCACGTATGGATGTGCACAGTGTAGAACTTCGTACATAAGTCCATGGCTGACTGGATTGAAATAATGCTGTAGTTTCCTGTGCTTACCTCGCCATCGGACTCCTGCGGACTATAGTAGTAGCTGCCGTCGTCGTCAACAACCACCTCTCCATATTCATCGTAGAGGCCGGAGGGCGAGATCAGCTTCCTGCGGCTGCCGTAGTGAGGAAGGTCATAGCTGCAGGCGGACACAAAAGCTTTAATAACAGCAAGAAGAGCTCTCATTCCGCAACATTGTCGTTGATATTTGAAGCCTTTTGTTGCAGCTTTAAACCAATCGGTGGAAAAGAGAAGAGGAATCGGCTTAACAAAAAAAAAGATTATCCAGGGCCACTTAAAGAGCCGGCATGCAGGAAACACGATTTTAATCACAAAAGGAGCATGTTGTGGCCAGCAGGCATTGTGTTTGCAAACCCCCGACTGGAATAGATTTTTTCTACTTTATTTTGTTCTGCTTACGTGAGCGCTGCCTGCTTTGGAAGGCCAATAAAGAAAAAGGAAAAAAGACGAACAGGGTCACATTACAACTGGATGGAGCCCACACACCCTGCAGCGAGCAACTGCCACAGCCTATATGTCGTGCATGCAAGATTTAAGTTACAAATCCCCTGGATAACCTTTGGCTCCAGAGACAGAACAAGTTGCTGCTGCTTACGATCTTATAATAACGTTAACCCCGAAGAGATCCCTAGGACAGGAAAGATGGTTGAAGTAGATCATTTATTTTAAAAAAAATGGTGATACTTATGTTTAGTAAAGAAGTACCTTTTGTACAGTAAGTAGCCTACTGGAAAAAAAGATGTATGTATGCTCCTACCAGCATATTTTATTGTTTATCATTATTTGTAATATTAATTACATATAAGTAGCCTAGTGGAAAGGTGAATAAAAGTTCATTTTTATTCATTATTATTATTATTATTATTGTTTTATTGTACTTATTTTGAACAAACTACAGTAGTATTTCTTTCTTTATCTTAAGTTATGAACTAGTTTAACTAAGATATTTTTTTTTCAAATTATTGAGTCCATGCATATTTGTTCCTTCTAAAAACCCCAACAATAAATTCAGTAAAAAAAAAAAAATCATATTTAAAACATGCAAAAAATGTTCACCTTTTAGTGTTTTCTGCAAGCGTGCCTTGCCACCAAAATAAGTGTGTGCTTCTATTGATGTTGGTGTATTTGCAAAATATTTGAGTGCTTTAAATATTTATGATGCATTTTTCTGACATTAATGCAGTTTAGTCATTTTGTTTGACTCATTACTAATAAGCTTGTCAATTTGATCTATAAAAGGTTGAATTTCTATACTTAATAAATGATTGAGTCAGCATTCCTACATTGTTTTACATCATTTACAAACTAGATATTAAGGTATTGTCAATATATGTCGCTTCACTTAAAAAGGGTATGCAAATAGTTATTCACTTCAGCTGTACAATTTACACCAGGGGTGCCCAAACTACGGCCCGCAGGCCGGATTCGGCCCCCCAGCATCCAAAATCCGGCCCACGAGAAGTCCCAAGTAAAAAAATAAAAAAAATGTATTTTTTTATTTTTTTAAATAAAAAAACCAAAACATTTTATCTTTCCTTTCTAATCCATTTTCTACCGATTGTTACTCTCGGTGTCTCCTAGCCGCTCAGGCAAATCATATTGTCTAAAAATGAATTTTCCCATCGATAACGTGACAATGTTAAATGTTGATGAACATCAATGTTAATTGATGTTAAATGACAAAACTGATTATAAAGACAATGTATATATATATATATATATATATATATATATATATATATATATATATATATATATATATATATATATATATATATATACAGCCCGGCCACCGGCCTAATTTTTTTAACCCAATGCGGCCCCCGAGTCAAAAAGTTTGGGGACCCCTGATTTACACACACACTTTTCCAAAGCAGAATTAGAAAGTATCCAGTAACAAACGTGTCCGTATCTTTCAACTTCTTGGGTCGTGGGCTTAGCTTTAATGAATTATTGTGATCACGAGGTGTCCCCCAAAACAATTACCACTCCACTTCAACTTAAAGACAGCATAAGTCCATTTAAGACAGTTAACAATAAATAGGTTAGTCCATCCATCCATCCATCTTCTCCCGCTTATCCGAGGTCGGGTCGCGGGGGCAGCAGCCTAAGCAGGGAAGCCCAGACTTCCCTGTCCCCAGCCACTTGGTCCAGCTCCTCCCGGGGGATCCCGAGGCGTTCCCAGGCCAGCCGGGAGAGATAGTCTTCCCAACGTGTCCTGGGTATTCCCCGTGGTCTCCTACCGGTCGAACATGCCCGAAACACCTCCCTAGGGAGGCGTTCGGGTGGCATCCTGACCAGATGCCCGAACCACCTCATCTGGCTCCTCTCGATGTGGAGGAGCAGCGGCTTTAGTTTGAGCTCCTCCCGAATGACAGAGTTTCTCACCCTATCTCTAAGGGAGGAAGCTCATTTCGGCCGCTTGTACCCGTGATCTTGTCCTTTCGGTCATAACCCAAAACTCATGACCATAGGTGAGGATGGGAACGTAGATCGACCGGTAAATTGAGGGCTTTGCCTTCCGGCTCAGCTCCTTCTTCACCACAACGAATCAATACAGCGTCCGCATTACTGAAGACGTTGCACCGATCCGCCTGTCGATCTCACCATCCACTTTTCCCTCACTCGTGAACAAGACTCTGAGGTACTTGAACTCCTCCACTTGGGGGAAGATCTCCTCCCCAACCCGGAGATGGCACTCCACCCTTTTCCGGGCGGGAATCATGGACTCTCGGACTTGGAGGTGCTGATTCCCATCCCAGTCGCTTCACACTCGGCTGCTAACCGATCCAGTGAGAGCTGAAGATCCTGGCCAGATGAAGACATCAGGACCACATCATCTGCAAAAACTAGAGACCTAATCCTGCAGCCACCAAACCAGATCCCCACAACGCCCTGACTGCGCCTAGAAATAGGTTAGTGTTATTCGTAACTACCATTGTTGTCTGTTTAACCAATGTCACTTAATCAAGTCTTTTTGAAACATTTCACACAACAAAATAATAGGAGTATATATGTATATATATATATATAGGATTCCTTCTGATAAATCGTATCAGATCAATATCGGTACCGGACAATACCCAAGGCTTCAATATTGGTATTGTATCGGAAGTAAAATAAGTTGTTTTTGGACATAACTAGCATTTGTACAAAATAAATATTTTTTAAAAACAATTTTCCCTTTTGATTACATGTATTTGCTGGTTGGTTTAAAAGACTCACATGGTTCTACTGTAACGAGGAGAGTACAGTATAGTGTGATCACATCCCACTTACTAAAAATGGTATCCTGCCCTATAAAACGTCTGGTATTCAGAAATGTGCTAATGGTTAGTGTTTTAAGTAGTCATTGCTTTGTAATTACCATAGTGAATTAATTCCTGTGTTAGTGTTTTCAGGCAATCCGTTTAAACAAGTTTCTAACACACTATATAACGTTTTGTTGTTTTACGGCAGCAATGCTAAAAAAAAAAGTTGTATCATAGTAAGGATTGTGTGACGGTTGGGAAAGTGTTACGGCGGGGTTGCAGCTTACTGCGAGGTTTGTTCTCCCAGGAAGCAAACAGACGACTCCGGACAAGACTTGCAGGTAGGAACATGATTTAATCGTAAATTAACACTTAAAGAGGTACAGAACAGAAAACAAATCGACGGAACAAGGTGCCGATCGTACCTGAAGCTAAGGATACTACTTAGCACAGACTAGAGATCACTAGCAGGGGCGAGGAGACAAGCAAAACTTACGTAACAGTAGCGTGACGCAAACAAAGAAGCCAGACCGACTGACTGGCAAAGACAGGCTTAAATAATGTCTCTGATTACAAACAGGTGCATGTCCCGAACACAAGAGGCAGGTGAAACTAATACATAGCCATGGTAACAAACTCAGAGGTGCATAAACAGGAACTAAAGGAATCCAAAACTAACAGAAAACACAAGTGACTCGAAAAACCTAAACAGACTATGATCAGGGCAGCGGATTATAACAGGAAAGGCCTGTAAAAGCTGTTAATCCTTACAGTATGGACGCTTAAAGGCCTACTGAAACCCACTACTACCGACCATGCAGTCTGATAGTTTATATATCAATGATGAAATCTTAACATTGCAACACATGCCAATACGGCCGGGTTAGCTTACTAAAGTGCAATTTTAAATTTTGCACAAAATATCCTGCTGAAAACGTCTCTAGATGGTGACGCCTGCGCGTGACGTCACGGATTGTAGAGGACATTTAGGGACAGCATGGTGGCCAGCTATTAAGTCGTCTGTTTTCATCGCAAAATTCCACAGTATTCTAGACATCTGTGTTGGTGAATCTTTTGCAATTTGTACAATGAACAATGGAGACAGCAAAGAAGAAAGCTGTAGGTGGGAAGCGGTGTATTGCGGCAGGTGTTGTGCCAGATAACGCACCCCCGCCGTAGAATGCACCCCCTTACTGTTGTGCCGGATAACACAGCCGGTGTTTCATTGTTTACATTCCCGAAAGATGACAGTCAAGCTTTACCATTGGCCTGTGGAGAACTGGGACAACAGACACTCTTACCAGGAGGACTTTGAGTTGGATGCGCAGACGCGGTACCGTGAGTACGTATGCAGCTGCGGCTTCCAAACATTTGATCGCTTGCCCGTACGTGCGTGCCGCTATGTGCATGTCACGTACGTAACTTTGGGGACTTTGGGGAAATATATGTGCTGTATGAACTTTGGGGAGGTGAACGGTACTTTGGGCTGTGGGATTGAGTGTGTTGTGCAGGTGTTTGAGTTGTATTGGCGGGTTATATGGACGGGAGGGGGGAGGTGTTTGTTATGTGGGATTAATTTGTGGCATATTAAATATAAGCCTGGTTGTGTTGTGGCTAATAGAGTATATATATGTCTTGTGTTTATTTACTGTTTTAGTCATTCTCAGCTGAATATCAGGTCCCACCCGCCTCTCACAGCATCTTCCCTATCTGAATCGCTCCCACTGCCCTCTAGTCCTTCACTCTCACTTTCCTCATCCACAAATCTTTCATCCTCGCTCAAATTAATGGGGAAATCGTCGCTTTCTCGGTCCGAATCGCTCTCGCTGCTGGTGGCCATGATTGTAAACAATGTGCGGATGTGAGGAGCTCCACAACCTGTGACGTCACGCGCATATCGTCTGCTACTTCCGGTACAGGCAAGGCTTTTTTATCAGCGACCAAAAGTTGCGAACTTTATCGTCGATGTTCTCTACTAAATCCTTTCAGCAAAAATATGGCAATATCGCGAAATGATCAAGTATGACACATAGAATGGACCTGCTATTCCCATTTAAATAAGAAAATCGCATTTCAGTGGGCCTTTAAGTTAAAGAATCCGTTCACTAACAGCTACTTAAGGGGCTCAACAACCCACTTCATATTTCACAATCCCCACTAGGGGGTAGTCCCACACTGGGAGCTGCAGGTTCCGGGCACCTGATATTCTAATGGTCATGTGTTGAGACAAATAACTGTGAATTTGTTAAAACCTAAACAAGCGACAGGAGACAAGGCGATAAGCTATAAATCCTGCAGGGTCGCAAAGTCTGATACCCTGCTAAGAGTCAAAAATGAGTTTTGCTCCGAGCCAAAAGCATCTGGCCTATTGTGTGCTTTCCGTGGCAGGCTGCCTGGTTAGCTGCTACGCTAGGTAGACACAATTATCTTTGCGTGTGCAGAAAGTCAAGGAATAATAATGATAGGACTGCAGTTGTGTGCACCTTGTGAATTTACGTGGGAGGCAAGAGTAAGAAAAAAACAAACAGATCCAGCTCTAATTTTAATTCTTACACAATTCTATACAATGCATCAGCGGCGTGGGTGCAGAAAAACAAGAAGGAAATCCCTCATTGTCTCCTTCATGAACGCTTTGATCAAACGTGTCCTTTTGTGTTTAATGCACAACCATTTTTGTATTTCTTGCTTCTATAATATCAGACCACCAAGGAACACTTTTACATTACACATTATACACACACACACACACACACACACACACACACACACACACACACACACACACACACACACACACACACACACACACACACACACACACACACACACACACACACACACACACACACACACACACACACACACAGTGGCAGTCTGCACACTTTGCAACAGCTCACACCAAAGATAGTGCAGGAGGAAGTAAAAGCTTGGTGAAATTTACATGACCGCAAAGGAAAAGGGCGAGGAGTGGAAATTAATTTAGAGACGGGTCAAAATACACCTGAGGGCCGCTCAGTTTTTGACCAGAGGAATATCAATAAGGCAGAAGGTTCAATGTTTGGGGCGTAGCGGAAAACCAAACACGATCAATCGAGGAAAAAAGGTCAGGACCAATAAAATGGAGCATACTTGTTTTAAAAAAAATGGTGTACAAATATTTGCTATTTGGTAGTCGCCTAATGATCAAATGTAACAGTGAATGTGACCATATAGCCCAGGGGTCCCCAAACTTTTTGACTCGGGAGCCGCATTGGGTTAAAAAAATTTGGCCGGGGGCGATGATGTCACGTTGTCGATGGGAAAATGCATTTTTAGACAATATGATTTGCCTGAGCAGCTAGAAGACACCAAGAGTAACAAGCGGTAGAAAATGGATTAGAAAGGTCAGACTTAAAAAAATAATTAGAAAAAAAAAAAGTTTTTTTTTTTTTTTTTTTTTTAACTTGGGACTTCGATCCTGACTTGGTCGGATTGTTGACGCTGGCGGGCCGGATCCGGGGCCATAGTGTAGAGCAGTGATTCTCAAACTCTGGTACATGTACCATTATTTAATTTATAAGATGGAGCCAGCGAACACTCCATCTTGGTACACCAAATAATCACTCAAAGTACAGTGTTTTATTTCCCTGTACTTACAGTACAGTACTACTGTTCAAACTGTGTGGCCAAACATATCAAATATGCTTGTTAAATAAAACCTCCGCCTTGTTTTTAATCAATACTTAGGCCTACTACGCTACTTTATTTGACTGTTGGTCATTACGGGGGTACTTGGAAAGCCAAGTTTTTATGAGGAAAGTTTGAGAACCACTGGTGTACAGAATAAGTACGAGGTGTTTATAGAAAGAAGGCATCTATTTGTACAGATGTTATTTTATAGACTTAGACAAACTTTAATGATCCACAAGGGAAATTGTTCCACACAGTAGCTCAGTTACAATGATGGAAAGAGTAAGGATGGAAAGGACAATGAAGGTATAAATAGACTAAATATAGCAATATAAAATATAACATATAAACATAATATTTACATAATATATGTACAGTATATTATATATACTGATATATTATATGTATATATTATATATATATATTTATATTTTTGTATACCGTATATTACCAAATAGTAGCCCGGGCGTTTATTTCACAAAATCGATTTTGGGGACAGGCGTTTAAAAGAAGCAGACGGTTATTTGCACAAGGCTTTTATTTATTTTGCACCAGCCTGCACCAGGCCATTATTTGGTTACAATGAATACTGCCCAGTATTTTTTTTTTTCGTACAAAAATCTTTAAAATGTAAAAGCTATTGTAAACATACAAACAAAAAAACAAGAGTTTAACATGAGGTAGGCTATCAAAAAACAAGAGATCAACATGAGGTAGGCTATCAAAAGACAAGAGATCAACAAGGCCTCAACATGGCAGTAGTGCAACAATGGTCAAATAGAATACCAATACTAAAAATAAATACACTTTTTAAATAAAGCAGCCTACCGGGAAAAATACAATTATGGTACCAAGTACTCAAGTATAAAACCCACCATCAAAACAGAACCATAACACTGTCACTTAAATAAAATAAAGGCTAAAGCACTCCAAGTTTTAAATAAAGCAGCATACAGGGAAAAATAAGGTACCAAGTACTATAAAACCATCAAAACAATAATACTGCAGCAAACGCAACCCCAGTAGCATTTTAATCTAAATTATGCAAATAACAGCCCATGGGCGGCTATTAGGACATGGGCAGTTATTTGCCCAAGGGCGTTTATTTGGTAATATACGGTATATTTATAATAACTTATTTCCATCCATTTTCTACCACTTGTCCCGTTTGGGGTCACAGGGGGTGCTAGAGCCTATCTCATCTGCATTAGGGCGGTAGGCGGGGTACACCCTGGACAAGTCGCCACCTCATCAACAAAATTTAGGAATGTTTAAAATGTTCCAATATGTAGTATATTAATATTATAAACATAATACAAAATATGACTCATTGTATTCTAACACTGCAGGTATCAATGTTTTTCAACCCGCCAAAAGAAATGACAGTATATTTAAATTAGTATACTGTATTATAAAATTTAATAGTATATTAAATAATATAAATAGCAATTTTAAATACCTTATGTTATCCTAGGGCAGGGGTCGGCAACCCAAAATGTTGAAAAAGCCATATTGGACCAAAAATACAAAAACAAATCTGTCTGGAGCCGCAATAAATTAAAAGCCATATTACATACAGATAGTGTGTCATGAGATATACATTGAATTAAGAGGACTTAAAGGAAACTAAATGAGCTCAAATATACCTACAAATGAGGCATTATAATGCAATATGTACATATAGCTAGCCTAAATAGCATGTTAGCATCGATTAGCTTGCAGTCATGCAGTGACCAAATATGCCTGATTAGCACTCCACACAAGTCAATAACATCAACAAAACTCACCTTTGTGCATTCATGCACAACGTTAAAAGTTTGGTGGACAAAATGAGACAGAAAAAGAAGTGGCATAAAACACGTCCTAGAAAGTCAGAGAAATGTTCCATGTAAACAAACTACGGTGAGTTCAAGGACCGCCAAAATTAGTAGGACAAAACGGCGCTCGCCAAATACTCGAATCAGTGAAGCATGTTTAATACAAACAGTGTGATTTCTAACAATTAGGGAGGTTTGTGTCACGTTTGTCCTCCTACAGAAACCATATTAACACAAAAAATATATTTTTTTCCCTTCATCTTTTTCCATTTTTCATACATTTTTGAAAAAGCTCCAGAGAGCCACTAGGGCGGCGCTAAAGAGCCGCATGTGGCTCTAGAGCCGCGGGTTGCCAACCCCTGTCCTAGGGGTATATTGTGATAATACTATGAACTAAATTGTATTTACACTAATGATTATTTTTTGTATTTAAAACACAGTTGTCATTCTACTGCAACACACAGTGTTACGCACATATTTACAGCAACCTTACTTGAAATGTATTGCGGTACAGCGTCTACTATGTAGCAGGGTAGTATTTGTAGAAAAAAGGTAGATCATACGACGTCCTTACAAAGCATGCAGTGAGAACATAAAGGGACTTACAAAAGAACCCTGAGGGACACCACACGAAATTGAGCACTCAAGCAGCAATACTGACCCATGATCATAGCTGTAGTAGTCCTGCGTGTAGTAGTCCTGACCTGGGTCAATGCCAGATTCCATGGACAACTCCTGTTGGATCGAGGCACATCATCATCATCACAACACCAAGACACAACAAAGAACCACAAAGCGGGCGGACATGTCTGGAAGGTCAGGAAAGAGACAGTGGAGTACCTCAGGTCGAAGGAGAGTAGGGCGGAGGAGTTGCTGAGTCTTCCAGAGGGAAAGAAAAGCAGCATAGATTGAAGTAAATTTTAGATTCCCTGTCCTAAAAATCTTTTGTAATGTATGTCTCATGATGAACGATCCACATGTGATGACTTCAACATAGTGTATTTATAAACAGGCAGAGAACAAGAGACAAGCACGCGAGAGGAGGACGGCAAAGACCACACCCATGCGACTGCGGCATGCAGGACACCTACCTCGTGTTGTCCGTACCTACGCCTGTCAGGCGACAGGAGGGGCAAAAAGGAGGGAATTAGCAAAAAGCAATGCTAACCCTTCATTGCTAAGTGCAACATTGACAACAATGATAACGAGAAAGTGTGAAGTGGTCTTTTTAACCACATAGTCATATATTAACAAGTCTATTGTACAAACCCCGTTTCCATATGAGTTGGGAAATTGTGTTAGATGTAAATATAAATGGAATACAATGATTTGCAAATCCTTTTCAACCCATATTCAGTTGAATATGCTACAAAGACAACATATTTGATGTTCAAACTGATAAACATTTTTTTTTTTGCCAATAATCATTATCTTTAGAATTTGATGGCAGCAACATGTGACAAAGAAGTTGGGAAAGGTGGCAATAAATACTGATAAAGTTGAGGAATGCTCATCAAACACTTATTTGGAACATCCCACAGGTGAACAGGCAAATTGGGAACAGGTGGGTGCCATGATTGGGTATAAAAGTAGACTCCATGAAACAAGGATGGGGCGAGGGTCACCACTTTGTCAACAAATGCGTGAGCAAATTGTTGAACAGTTTAAGAAAAACCTTTGTCAACCAGCTATTGCAAGGAATTTAGGGATTTCACCATCTACGGTCCGTAATATCAACAAAGGGTTTAGAGAATCTGGAGAAATCACTGCACGTAAGCAGCTAAGCCCGTGACCTTCGATCCCTCAGGCTGTAATGCATCACCAAGCGACATCAGTGTGTAAAGGATATCACCACATGGGCTCAGCAACACTTCAGAAACCCACTGTAAGTAACTACAGTTGGTCGCTACATCTGTAAGTGCAAGTGCAAACTCTCCAATGCAAGGCGAAAACCGTTTATCAACAACACCCAGAAACGCCGTCGGCTTCGCTGGGCCTGAGCTCATGTAAGATGGACTGATACAAAATGGAAAAGTGTTCTGTGGTCTGACGAGTCCACATTTCAAATTGTTTTTGGAAACTGTGGACGTGGTGTCCTCCGGACCAAAGAGGAAAAGAACCATCCGGATTGTTCTAGGCGCAAAGTTGAAAAGTCAGCATCTGTGATGGTATGGGGGTGTATTAGTGCCCAAGACATGGGTAACTTACACATCTGTGAAGGCACCATTAATGCTGAAAGGTACATACAGGTTTTGGAGCAACATATGTTGCCATCCAAGCAACGTTACCATGGACGCCCCTGCTTATTTCAGCAAGACAATGCCAAGCCACGTGTTACATCAACGTGGCTTCATAGTAAAAGAGTGTGGGTACTAGACTGGCCTGCCTGTAGTCCAGACCTGTCTCCCATTGAAAATGTGTGGCGCATTATGAAGCCTAAAATACCACAACGGAGACCCCCGGACTGTTGAACAACTTAAGCTGTACATCAAGCAAGAATGGGAAAGAATTCCACCTGAGAAGCTTAGAAAATGTGTCTCCTCACTTCCCAAATGTTTACTGAGTGTTGTTAAAAGGAAAGGCCATGTAACACAGTGGTGAACATGCCCTTTCCCAACTACTTTGGCACATGTTGCAGCCATGAAATTCTAAGTTAATTATTATTTGCAAAAAAAAAAAAAATGTTATGAGTTTGAACATCAAATATCTTGTCTTTGTAGTGCATTCAATTGAATATGGGTTGAAAAGGATTTGCAAATCATCCAGAAGGGTTAGTGCGTCTGCCTCACAATACGAAGGTCCTGAGTAGTCGTGAGTTCAATCCCGGGCTCGGGATCTTTCTGTGTGGAGTTTGCATGTCCTCCCCGTGACTACGTGGGTTCCCTCCGGGTACTCCGGCTTCCTCCCACCTCCAAAAACATGCACCTGAGGATAGGTTGATTGGCAACACTAAATTGGCCCTAGTGTGTGAATGTGAGTGTGAATGTTGTCTGTCTATCTGTGTTGGCCCTGTGATGAGGTGGCGACTTGTCAAGGGTGTACCCCGCCTTCCGCCCGATTGTAGCTGAGATAGGCTCCAGCGCCCCCCGCGACCCCGAAGGGGATAAGCGGTAGAAAATGGATGGATGGATGGATGTATTCCGTTTATATTTACATCTAACACAATTTCCCAACTCATATGGAAACAGGGTTTGTATAACACAACAGCAAGAGGAGCAATGTTGTAATAGCGGGAGGAAACAGAACTGCTCAGTCAGCGTTAATACTGTTTCAAGTGCAACATCTTAAAGCGCATGCAGAGGTAAACAAAGATCCTGGATGCTAACCACTCATATTACAATGAAGCTTCTTGTGACGCTAATGAAAAAAAACAAAAAACTAATTTGGTTCGGTGCTGGTTATTTGCTTTTGTGGACCGTGCGCCCGGTGAGTATAAAATTGACGATACATTGCAAAAAACATGCCGTTGTACACCAGCAATGCTGTGTGACATTAGACAGTAAAAGGGCTTAGCCGATTCGGTCCTCCCAAAAAAAGAAAAAGACAAAAAAAAGAAAGAGATGGGATTATCTGTTGAAATAAAGGTGTGAAAAGCAAGATGGAAGATGCCCGGACGGGCGTGTGAGCGGATTGGAGGAGGACTAAAGGCTCAATGGGCACATGAAGGGATGATAAACAGATGAATGGCTGCTTTAAAAGGTGCTTCACAGGTCATCCTCTGGTTCAAACAAAAACAACCCCCTTTCAGTGTGTGTGTGTGTGTGTGTGTGTGTGTGTGCAAAGATAAGTCTATCCCTGTGCCCTCATTGCTCTGACAGACACATTATTAGGTCCTCTGGAGACAAAAACCCTGCAGACAATCTGTATTCTGTCAACACACACAGCTGACATGATTGACTCTTTTATATCCTCTACACCTCATCATCGGTGTGTGTGTGTGTGTGTGTGTGTGTGTGTGTGTGTGTGTGTGTGTGCGTGTGTGTGTGTGTGTGTGTGTGTGTGTGGAGGAGAGAGAGAAACGCAACAGAGAAAATATTATTAGTTTTTTTCAAGACAACATGCCCCAAAATGCTCTCGCCACCTTCGTCTTCATTCTGACTAACTTATGAAAATATCACCGAAATAAAATTGACTGGCATAAGGTGGACATACACGGCACCTACATAAATGTACTAAAAACAATGAAGACTGGGGAATACCACAGGGCAAATATGCATGTTAGATACTAAGGCTGCGAATCTTTGGGTGTCCCACGATTCGATTCAATATCGATTCTTGGGGTCACGATTCGATTATAAATCGATTTTTTTCGATTCAACGCGATTCTCGATTCAAAAACAATATTTTTCCGATTCAAAACAATTCTCTATTCATTCAATACACAGGATTTCAGCAGGATCTACCCCAGTCTGCTGACATGCAAGCAGAGTAGTAGATTTTTGTAACAAACTTTTATAATTGTAAAGGACAATGTTTTATCAACTGATTGCAATAATGTAAATTTGTTTTAACTATTAAATGAACCAAAAATATGACTTATTTTATTTTTGTGAAAATATTGGACACAGTGTGTTGTCAAGCTTATGAGATGCGATGCAAGTGTAAGCCACTGTAACACTATTGTTCATTTTTATTTTATTTTTTTTATAAATGTCTAATGATAACGTCAATGAGGGATTTTTAATCACTGCTATGTGGAAATTGTTACTAATATTGATACTGTTGTTGATAATGTTCATTTTTGTTTCACTACTTTTGGTTTGTTCTGTGTCGTGTTTGTGTCGATTTTTTCCCACACCCCTATTAGATACCATTAAAATGTCCAAATGGCAGTCATGTTTTGGGACCAAATTTTTTTATTTCATATATTAATGATATATGTGAGGTATCAAAGTTATTGAAATTTGTATTATTTGCGGACGACACCAACTTTTATGGTTCGGGACATGACTTAAAAGCATTATCAAACATTATTGAACAGGAAATTATTAAATTAAGAGATGGTTTGATGTCAATACATTATCACTAAATGTAAAAAAAAACAAAGTTTATGATTTTTTGTAAGAGGAAAAGGGAGGAAATTGATATTGAAAGGGTTTCTGAACTTAGATTTTTAGGAGTGATACTGGATGACGGTCTGACATGGAAATATCATATTGCACATGTACGGAAAAAGTACCTTATTTTATATTAAATAAGGTAAAATATGTGTTAGATTATAGGGCAATGCGTATATTGTATTGTGCACTTATATTACCATATATCAGCTACTGCGTGGAAGTGTGGGGGAACACATATAAGAGTAACATAGAGGCATTGTATCAACTACAGAAAAGAGCTATAAGGATTATTCATAAAGTAGATTACTTAGAACACACTAACCTATTATTTATTAATTCTGGTTTATTGAAATTACAGGAGCTAGTAAAGTTACAGACATTATGTGTCATGTTTAAGGCTAAAAGTAAAACATTACTAGCAAATTTACAAAAAATGTTTGTCATCACTTCTGAGAATGAAGAGCATAGAAGAAAAGGTCATTTCCAACATCAGTATTCAAGGACAACTTTAAAAGAAATGTGTATATCAGTGGTGGGGGTTAAACTAAGGAATTCTCTTTACAATGAGATAAAAGACTGTAAAAATATATTCTAATTGAAAAAAATATACAAAGACAGAACAATAAGATCATATGGACAGCCATAAGTGTTTACATTTTGCTTTATATTTATTTTGTCTGGTTTTGTATTTGTTTTGTATCATCCCGTGAGGTGTATATTACTTTTTTTGTTCGGTTTGTACTTCATGAAGTTTTGCAGTTTTGTTTTTTGTTTGTTTTCATTATATTTGGATGTATTTGTTCGGTTTGTATGCTATCCATTAAGTCAGTGTTTTTCAACCTTTTTTGAGCCAAGGCACATTTTTTGCGTTGAAAAAATCCGCAGGCACACCACCAGCAGAAATCATTAAAAACAAAACTCAGTAGACAGTAAAAAGTCCTCGTCGCAATTGTTGGATATGACTTTAAACCATAACCAACCATGCATCAATATAGCTCTTGTCTCAAAGTAGGTGTACTGTCACATCACACCCTGACTTATTTGGAGTTTTTTGCTGTTTTCCTGTGTGTAGTCTTTTAGTTCTTGTCTTGCGCTCCTACTTTGGTGGCTTTTTCTCTTTTTTGGTATTTTCCTGTAGCAGTTTCGTGTCTTCCTTTAAGCGATATTTCCTGCATCTACTTTGTTTTAGCGATCAAAAATGTTTCAGTTGTTTTTATCCTTCTTTGTGGGGACATTGTTGATTGTCATGTTCGGATGTACATTGTGGACGCCGTCTTTGCTCCACAGTAAGTCTTTGCTGTCGTCCAACATTCTGTTTTCGTTTACTTTGAAGCCAGTTGAGTTTAAGTTTCGTTCTGCATAGCCTTCCATAAGCTTCAATGCCTTTTCTTAGGTGCACTCACCTTTTGTTTATTTTTGCTTTAAGCATTAGACACCTTTTTACCTGCACGCTGCCTCCCGCTGTTTCCGACATCTACAAAGCTATTAGCTACCGGCTGCCACCTACTGATATGGATGAGTATTACACGGTTACTCTGCCGAGCTCTAGACAGCACCGACACTCAACAACAACACATAATTTGCAGACTATAATTACTGGTTTGCAAAAAATATTTTTAACCCAAATAGGAGAAACTAGATAATCTCCCTCGGCACACGAGACTGTATCTCACGGCAGTGGTTGAAAAACACTGCATTAAGTAATACTATGTATTATGTTGAAGGGGGCAGGAAAATATAAGATTTTCTTCATACTGTTTCTTCTCAGGCATTGGTGTGTAAATGTGTGTTTAGTTGCTAAGGTTTAATTGTCTATTGATCAAAAATGCACATCAATGAAGGAGATACATAAAAAATGAATGAATGAATGTTTTGTATGCTGTGTGGAGTCCCTCAGGGCCCCGTGCTAAGTCCCATTCTAAACAGTCAATAAGTTTAGCCCTCAGCTCTGCTGTCAATTGCTCGTTTCTGAATAGTACATATACTGTAGTTTTTATTGATAAAAAACATCTTCCACAATTGATCGTCACGGTAAACTGTTGTAGAAAAAATGTATGCGTGTAATGAAAAACCTACATCACATCATTTTATTAAAGATAGAACAAAGTCTACAACATGACATAAAAAGGGTTAAAAAGGTAAATCATTTGTGTATTTATGTTTGTGTGTATACAGTAAAAGCCAAGTACATTGTTGGTATGTGTCGAAATGCAGTTAGACAATGTAAGACATTTAGACGCCACTCTGTTCCTGCACCGCAGCACACAAGTGTTATACAATTTAGTACACACCTTCCGGAGACTTGCAAACAAAAGTCTGTTGAACTTGTGGAATATTGGCTGAAAAACATGGCCACCATCAAGCAAAACATCTTCGCAACTGATCGTCCGTAAGTCAATGACCACTTTGTCTAATAGTTAAAAATCGTTGCAGATATCTTTATTGCACATCTGCTAGCAGGTCTTCCCAAGTATTTTGGCCACGACACACAGGGGGCGCCACAAATTGAGAAGTGTTGTCTAAAATGTTGGCGACACAGAGATGCACGCATATTTACACTTAATTGTAGAAAAACAACAAAGAAAATGTTATCATAAACATCACTGTTGCAAATCTCCCAAAATACAACAGTTAAGTCATTGAGCAAAAGTTGAAAGATCTTTGGTTAGAAAGTTGTTCAGCATCCACGGATACACCCCCGGTTAAGTCTTTAGCCTTTGAAGAGTTGTGTTGAGAAGCAGGCTTTATGATAATTCCTAAATGGATTCACGGTTTGTTGAATTAGATACGCACAAAAAGACTTTCTTGATATTATTCACTTTTTTGTTTATGTAAATCCCCTGCTGTTAGATATAATTATTGCTCCATACGATAGAGATCATTTTGGCTCGGCGTGCTCTGATCCTGTACCACCCCCTCATGCCTCCTTCCTCTATGACAAGTCACGTTCTGAGGAGTTTTGTTCTTTACTTTGTGTCAAAATTAGTCAGGTGTAAAAGCTAGAGGGTGGTGGACTGAGTGGGGAACCGTTTTTCCAGTTCTTCAACCAGTGAGTCCATGCCTGGGATGGGTTGAATCTGTGGAGGTGAAGGGTCCACTCTTCTTTCTCCACCTCCTTCTTCTCTGTCTCCGCCGCCTCCTCCTCCTCCTCCTGTGCTAGCTAAAACATCCAAGGAGTCAATGGACTCCGTGGTGTCCAGAGAGGGATATGCGCGGTTCTTCATTACTTTTTTCAGAGGGTTCTGTTTCTGATCGATCTGGCTGAGCATGTTGGCCACAGACTTCTCGATTTCTGCGATGTTCTGGATGTTCTTTAGGATACCTTTCAGCTCCCTGCGAGGGGGTTCAGGTTCTACAGGTAAGGGCGGCGGAGCAGGCCGGAGTGAGACCGGTCGCAGGGCCGGCACTTCAGAAAGTGAGGGGAGCACAAAGGTGGACGGCCTCAGGAGAGAGGGCGACAAAAGGGGAGGGAGAGGCGGCGGAGGGGGAGGTGGCGGTAGAGGAGGGAGATTGTTGAGGTGAGATGGCAATGGAGGCAGAGGTGGAGGGGAAGAGGGATGGAGAGGAGGGGAAGTGGTACAGGGAGGAGGTAGTGGTGAAGGTGTCGGTGCAGACGGGGGTGGCGGCGGCGGGGTTGAAGGAGGATCAGGGATGATGTCTAAATGGACCTGAAGTCTGTCTTCCCCACTCTGATTTTCTGTCAGACTTGCCCCAAAGCGCCGCAGTACAGGCGGCGTGGGCTTGTGGTTGGGCGGCGGCGTGCCTCCATCAGTGTGGGTGACAATGATGCTCGGGGGGCCCTCTCTAGACTGGGAGGAGGGGATATACTTGTGATGCTGAGGGGAGTCTGGGAAAGTGGAGAACAGAATATCAGGAGACGTTCTCGAGTCTCTGTTCAGCTTCTGTCTCATTTCCTGGACAGCCTGCTGCTCAAACTGCCTGGCCTGTTCCTTGACAGTCAGCTTGGGCTCGAGACTAGGGCTCACCATCTGGTCCGAATCCAAGCCGTGCTCAAATCCTGAATCCAGGCCGGCGTCTTTGCTGTCTTTGAATTCAGCCTTTAGGAGCTCCATTTCCCACTGCACGGGATCCATCACCACTTGCCTCCTCAAGGCGTCGTACATGTCCCTTCGATGCAACCTGGATGGGAGAGTCCAACTGTGTCCGCCCCCTGATCCACGCCCGCTATCACTACCACTATAGACACCGTATCCCACATCGGCCCCGGGAGAGCTGATTCTCAACCAGGCTTCTCGAAGACCCTTCCTGGAGGGAGAGAAGTGCCCCAGAAGATCTCTTCTTCTCTGGCTTCGTCCAAGTGTTTCCGGACTACTCAAGGTGCCATCCTCGTGGTAGATGGGGTTCTTGATGGTCAGGGGGTTTTCATCCGAGAGAAAGGTAATGCTCGATTCGGACTTGGGCAGCTTGTTGAGAACCCCTCCGTTGGCGACACACTGGCGGTGGGCAGCGATCGCTCGAGTGGCAAAATCCGAGATAAGGCGCTGGCGATCGCTTTCATCCAGACTTCCACCACTGCCGATGGACCGGCTGGGACATAGATGCAGGGGGGGAAAGTAGAAATGAAGATGGAGTGATGCGATGGATAATAATTACCTCTGCCAAGAATGTTTTTCTTGCTTGGTATTGATTAGGAAGGGATCATCAGCTGTTGTTAAGATTGCAGGTATTTCAACATTTTCTTTAGCTTCTTAGTCACTATAGCATGAATGTTAAAATACAATCTTCAGGGATATGCAAGGGGAGGCATCTACTACTGTACTGTTCTACATGTACTTCAAAGATTGCAAATTGTTTAGCCTTGGCGGAGGTCGGCACTTGACTTAGTAGCATTCCATTAAAACCTATTCAGTGGCCTAGTGGTTAGAGTGTCCGCCGTGAGATTGATAGGTTGTGAGTTCAAACCCCGACTGAGTCATACCAAAGACTATACAAATGGGACCCATTACCTCCCTGCTTGGCACTCAGCATCAAGGGCTGGAATTGGGGGTTAAATCATACCATTAATTGATTAAACAAGTTGAAAAACTTATTCGGGTGTTACCATTTAGTGGTCAATAGTATGGAATAAGTACTACTAATAAAAGTTTCAATCAATCAATCAAACCAAGTTAGTCAAGTTCGACAAACAACAAAGCCAGAGGATGACGACTGTTAGAAAAGAAAATGCTACTGCTATATCACAACTATGAATTTTGCACAGATTTCCGTTTAGCAGGGACTGACTGAATCCTCCACAAACTTCTACGTTTCACGACACACATTTCCACCAAAGGAACTAACTATCACAGTCAGAAGCATGGGAGCTACTGTAAGGCAAGGAAAGTGGGAGTTTTAAAAAGTGCCAACATTTGACTCACTTTTGTCTGTTAGTTTTGCAGCAAGGCAGGAAAGATGGAGGGATGCGGCGTCAATTGATGAAATAACAAAGAATGACGTTAAAATGCATTTTAAAACACTAGCTGGAAAAGTTGAATGAGCCAAAATAAGTAAGCTACAGTGAGAAAGCAGTGCAAATTTAAGTCAAAATGTAAGAAAAATCACAAGGAGCAGAGAAACCCAGAAATAATTGTGACTTGTAACTGTGAGGAAGACAGTGTTTATGACACATTAATAGTAGGGGTGCAGCCAGAGGTGGGTAGAGTAGCAAGAAATTGTACTCAAGTAAGAGTACTGTTACTTTAGAGATGTATTACTCAAGTAAAAGTAAGGAGTAGTCACCCAAATATTTACTTGAGTAAAAGTAAAAAGTATGTTGTGAAAAAACTACTCAAGTACTGAGTATCTGATGAGTAACCTGTTCGTTTAATGACGGCAACAAATAATGCACAAAAACATAAAAATAGAAATGAGCAAATTCAGAGCCAGGAATATCTCTTGAGCAACTAAAACAATAATATATATTAAATAATAAGACATTAACATAAAAAAAATTAAGGCAAATTGAGCCACAATAACTTAACAGCACCATAGGCTCAGTAAACACAGATTACAAAGGAAAATAACAAGTTAGCCTTTACGCAAACCATAAACTGATAGGTGTGGGCTGCACCTGAGAACACACTGTGCACTTCTGATTGGTGTTTCTATGCATGCGTGTGTGTGTGTGTGTGTGTGTGTGTGTGTGTGTGTGTGTGTGTGTGTGTGTGTGTGTGTGTGTGTGTGTGTGCGTCTTTGTCTGTCTCTCTATGAGGCTGCAGTGCGTTAATAAATGTCCCCACATGATGTACATTTGACAGTGATTCATAGCAGGGAAGCTAATATCAGCCTACGGTGACAGGCAAAATATCTACTAACGTTACTTACCGCGATGTGCTTCCTCAAATTTGACGTTGAGTTCATGTAAGCTTAAGCTTGTTGCCGCTGAAACTTTATGTGCAGTTAATCACGTGACCGCCTGGCTCTGTTTGATTGGTGAAACAGAGTCAAACGTCACCAGTGACTGTATTTGATTGGTGAAACGCAGACATGCGACTGATCCTACTTTGAAGGTCTGTCTGACAAACCAAAACAAACAAAGCGTGCATTAACAGATCGATAAAAATCAGTAGCGAGTAGCGAGCTGAATGTAGATAAATGGAGCGGGGTAAAAGTAGCGTTTCTTCTCTATAAATATACTCAAGTAAAAGTAAAAGTATGTTGCATTAAAACTACTCTTAGAAGTACAATTTATCCCAAAAGTTACTCAAGTAGATGTAACGGAGTAAATGTAGCGCGTTACTACCCACCTCTGGGTGCAGCGATACCTCTACAGTTGTACCTCAACTGAAGAGTGCCCCAACCGAAGAGTATTTAGAGATAAAACAATAATAATTATGATTGATGTTGCAAACAAAAATTAGATCTGTAACAAGGCCATTAGTTGGCGTCGCAAATGCCACAGTGAACCACGTAAGATCTGACCAAAACATCTGGTCTTACTCGCTAGCATTCGCTTATCGCTAGAGATCGACATAACTTTGGTTTTTTTCAACCATGGACAGAAAGAAAGTGAGTGTGAAGGACAGTGCTAAGAATAATGAGTGGATATTTGGATGGCGTGGCTCAGGTGGTAGAGCGGTCTTTACCCACCTCGCTCCCAGTGCCAGCCACAGTGGTTTAAGTGTCGCTTAAAAAGATGCAGACAATGTGTTTTACATTGCAAGGCGCTTTGAGTCTCAAGAGAAAAAAGCACTTCCCTTCACTTCACATGATTTATTGAATGAAATAAATCAATCATGAATAACATGACTTGGTGAAGCATTTGTAGCGTATCACTGCTCGCCTGCACTGTACTGAAGCAAAATGCACATTTTCCAGGGATGCTGGATAATATCTAAACAGTGGGCATTCATCCGTGAAAATATGGAGAAGCTGCTGATGGTGTGTTTGACGGAAAAGCAGCTGGAAGGAGATACTCTCGAAGTTTGCTCTACATGCTGTACATTATTATTACCATACTTGCCAACCCTCCCGAATTTTCCGGGAGACTCCCGAAATTCAGCGCCTTTCCCGAAAATCTCCCGGGACAAATATTCTCCCGAAAATCTCCCGATTTTTAGCCGGAGCTGGAGGCCACGCCCCCTCCAGCTCCATGCGAGGACAGCCTTTTTTCACGACGGGAGGACAACAGGGTGACAAGAACTAAATCATCCAGACTAGAGATACATTGTATTATTATGTTTATCTTACCTAAAAAAAAAAAATAAAAAAAAAATATATATATATATATATATATATATATATATATATATATATATATATATATATATATATATATGTTTTTAAATTAAATACATTTTTACTATATTTTGCTAAAAACATCAAAATTAATTGTATTTGTTTGTATTTTTTCTGACTCCTTTTTACATCCAGCCATAGAATTATACATTAAAATAAACATATTTGAAATAATTAATTTTAAATGATCATAATAATTCATTTAAAATGACCATATTTAATTATTAAAAAAGTTGCTTGTTTATCAACAACTTTAGCATTTTATTCATTACATTTTGAAGCTCTCAGAAGCCAAGTTATGTTATATTCCTTAAGATTTATTTATGCAAGTTTGAAGTATCAATTATCTAAACAGTTTTGTTTGCACATTTTCAGGATGTAGAATGGTGAATTCTAGCTGTCAATATACTCCTGCCCTCTTAACCACGCCCCCCACCCCACCTCCCGAAATCGGAGGTCTCAAGGTTGGCAAGTATGATTATTACATTACTTCAAAAAAATACTGCAGTTGTTAGTAGTGCATTGTATTGTTTTTATACAATATTTCTTATCTAAAAGTGTTTATCTTTAAAAGATTTGTTAAAAAAATTCAATTTTTTTTAATTGATTTGATGGGAGACGTTGATTTAAGAGCTTTGTTACAGAACCTATTAGGCTCGTAAATTGAGTTACTATGGTAGTTAATTTAATCAGATGTTTTTTGCTATTGCTACCCCCCCCCCCGAGTCTAACTTTGTTTTAACATTTTGACATTTCATGGCAGTCACACAGCGAGCCCACAGCAAGATTGTAACTTTAAAATCCATTTTCAAAGGTAATTGAAAACACACCTTTAAAGCAAAGTGTGTCAAGAGAAGAGCTGGGGGCAAATAACTCGGTTAAAAAAAACCAAGTCGACTGTGCTGTTTGATAATGGAGCTCAATTATGAATGTGCAAACTTTTGCACTTTTCCAGGTTGTATTCTCTGATAAGAAGCGACTCTGCAAGATACCGGCGATGCAGCAACTTGACAAAAAACACCAACATGCTCACTTTGCAAGAAAATGCAGACCCCCCCTCTCCCCCGCCACCACAGCAGCATACGCTTATCACTGGAAATAATTACATCCCAGGGTGGGCTGCATTTATTTCAATTATCACTGTGTTAATTTCCACACCCACTTTTTTTCCCCCCACGTGCGCACACTCAAATGTTGAGAAATGCCATTTTGTCTTTGGGAGATAGTGGACACACACAGGGAGGCCTCTCATGTTAATGGGAGGGGTAGAATCATTATCAAAGACAGACAGGAGAGCAGTGATGCATGTAATGCTGATAAGGGCTTCCTTGCAACTTCATCTTCATGCCTCAGACAGGAAATTTAAATTAAACTATCGAGCGCCTCGAGTGAGTCAAAGTGCGCGCGAGTGTGTTGCAGATGAAAGTTAATAATCTCTGCGTGGGGCCGCTGTACTGCTCAATTCCGTCTCGGGAAAAGTGCCACGATGACATTAAAGATGGAGGTGTATAGCAAGAGAAGAGCTCCAATAAATGGCAGGCCTGTAATTAAAAGCTAGGAAACTTAATGATGCAAAACAGGAAATGGGCTTTCTATAAAAAAAGAACAGAAATGCGTACATTGTAGATTGAAGTGCAGCCGAGCTCGCTCAAAATAAATTATAGGCAGAGAGAAGCTGCTATTTACCACATGTGAACATCCATCAAATGCAGTGGTAGCTTGGTTTTCGTAGACCCAACTTTTTGAACATTTCGTAGATATGGAACTAAATTTGGGCCAAAAGTTTTGTATTTAAAAATATTAATGTTTTAATGTTGAATTTTGAAAAATATATCAGTGTATTTAAAAATAAAAATGAATGCACACCATTTTTTCCAGGTTGTACGCAATCATGATTCTTCTAAATGAATTATTTTGTTTTTAACATTCATATATTTTGTTATTTGAGCTTTTGTTTTTTTTCAGATCAAAAATGTATTTTTGTAGGTTTCACTTATTTAGAAATTTTTTTTTAGATCTTTCGTTTTCAGGTTCAAATCCTTTTTCTGTTTATTTTTTTTGTAAGATTCAGTCATTTGGTCCGAGATTCACCGTGGCGACATTGTTTTTACATGGGCCCCGTTTACACTGAACACCAAATCAGATTTGGGCCACATCAGGAAATAGTCCGAATCCGATTGGAATCTGATCTTTACAAACGTGACTGAAATGCGACTTGAATGTGACCCGAATGGAACTTTTTCGTCATCTTTGGGCGAGCTGTACGTCACTCGTGTGCGCGGGGAAAGACGCAGCTCGCCAGCAAAAGTGGCTATTTCATCACAACATCCAGTTTCAGTGAGCGGCCTTTTTATGGCGGCCAAATTTCCGGTGCATCACTAGTCAGTAGTGCGCAGATAATAGGCTGTATATAATATATGAACATATATTTTGATTCCGAAGACAGACCGATTGTTGAAGGACCGAAATTGACGGCGTGGCGTATTTGCTTACATGTTACGTACTTTGTGTGAGTTGTTTACGTAAAAATAAAGCTAACGGAGATCCACTCTATCCACGAATCTCTTTTACTTAACAGCCATAAAAAGATTAAAACCCTTCCAAATAAATTACATTATAAATGTCCATTCATACATTTGTGAAGTGTGAAGTGAATTATATTTATATAGCGCTTTTTCTCTAGTGACTCAAAGCGCTTTACATAGTGAAACCCAATATCTAAGTTACATTTAAACCAGTGTGGGTGGCACTGGGAGCTGGTGGGTGAAGTGTCTTGCCCAAGGACACAACGGCAGTGACTAGGATGGCAGAAGCGGGGATCGAACCTGCAACCCTCAAGTTGCTGACACGGCCACTCTACCAACCGAGCTATACCGCCCCATTTTATTACTTTATTTTATTTTCACTTAAAAAAACACTAATTTATAAAGTGTGGCAACTTTTACTTGTATTTTTTTAGTAGTCGTTTTAACAAATTCCTTGTACATTTACAGAATACGGTCAACTTTCTTTGTTTACACTCTATTGAACTGTGCATGCAAGTGACGTCGAGGCCACATTGGGGCCACGTTGGGGCCTGTGTGCATTTATACTATAGTCCGACAAAGACCACATTTTACTTTTAATCAAAACAGTAAGCTGGAAAAAAATCTGATTTAGAAAAAATCCAATTTGTGCCACTTTGGCCTGCAGTTTAAACAGTCAGTGTGGTTTCATCGTACACAACTATGGTGCATTCAAGTGAAGTGAAACCGATCGTGTGCAATTAACAGTACATTATTTTTCACAATAAATTGTGGCTGTGGATCTTCAGGATCTCTGGTGTAGCCTACATAGTAGTGTTGAGTTGAATTGCTTTAGTTCCTATATGTTCCCTTAAGGCAGGGGTCTCAGACACGTGGCCCGCGGGCCAAGACGTTCTTTTGCGGCCCGCAACTTAATATGAAAATGTAATGTTAGTGCGGCCCGCGAGTTTTATATGAATGGCGCTTGACAGCGTCATACTTGCCAACCCTCCCGATTTTTCAGGGAGACTCCCGAATTTCAGGGCAACCATTCTCTCGAATGTCTTCACCCAAACAACAATATTAAGGGCGTGCCGTGATGTCACTGCCTTTAGTGCCCTCTACAACCTGTACAAACAGCGTGCCAGCCCAGTCACATGTTGTATTTGGCTTCTGTACACACACGTAAGTGACTGCACGACATACTTGATCAACAGCCATACAGGTCCCACTGAGGGTGGCCGTATAAACAAGTTTAACACTGTTACAAATATGCGCCACACTCTGAACCCACACCAAACAAGAATGACAAACACATTTCGGGAGAACATCCGCACTGTAACACAACATAAACACAACAGAACAAATCCCCAGAATCCCATGCAGCCCTAACTCTTCCGGGCTGCAATATACACCCCCGCTACCACCAAACCCCGCCCTCCAACCGTGCGCCCCCACACATCAACCCCCCCCTCCGTGCGTCGGTTGAGGTGGGCGGGGTTTGGTGGTAGCGGGGGTGTACATTGCATTGTTCTGTTGTGTTTATGTTGTGTTACGGTGTGGATGTTCTCCCGAAATGTGTTTGTCATTTTTGTTTGGTGTGGTTTCACAGTGTGGTGTATATTTGTAACAATGATAAAGTTGTTTATATGGCCACCCTCAGTGTGACATGTATGGCTGTTGATCAAGAATGTCTTGCAGTCACTTACGTGAGTCTGCAGAAGCCTCATACAACATGTGATTGGGCCGGCACGCTGTTTGTATGGTGAAAAAGCGGACGCGACGACAGGTTGTAGAGGACGTTAAAGGCAGTGCTATCACGGCACGCCCTTAATATTAATGTCCGGGTGAAAATCGTGGCAAATTCGGGGGAATGGTTGCCCCGGGAGATTGTCGGGAGGGGCACTGAAATTCGTGAGTTTCCCGGAAAAATCGGGAGGGTTGGCAAGTATGTTGCTAGGGTGGGATAGCCATTCAAAGAAGGTGAATTCATTAAAAAGTGCATGTTAGATTTTTTAAAGAAATATTTTCTTGCGGCCAGCCTCATCCAGTTTCTGCATCCAGTGGCCCCCAGGTAAATTGAGTTTGAGAACCCTGCCTTAAGGCAACCTGGTAGGGGAAAACCCCTTATCCTTTTTTCTAAGATATTTGCTAAATTTAGGCCAGAAATCTGAATCTGGAAAAAAACATTTTGAAATCTGAAAAAAAATTAAAATGTTTTAATCTAAAAAAGAAAGATCTGAAGCTAAAAAAATGAAACTAAACAGTAAGATTTGAATCTGAAAAAATATATGAAAGTAAAAACAAAAAATAAATAATTATCAGAGTGAATCATAATTGTATTAAACCTGAGGCTAAAAAGTACCTTTGACGCCTTACTTACATGGCGTTGTCGCCCAGCTCTTCGTACAAGTTGTTGGCGGTGCCCCCTCCAGGTTTTCCGCTCGGCAGCGCCATCTGGATGCGGGCGGTCTTGGCGCACTCGGCCTGCCATCTGGGCACAGTGGAGATGAAGCACAGTTAAGAGTTAGTGATTTGGAGTTAAAGCGCCATCTAGGAGGGCTGAAAAAAGAAGGAGAAAAATCCCTCGCCGCACGCGTCCTTGACAATGTCTGCATGCCAACGACTAGCAATTATCCACACATTGTGTACTGGGGGGGATGGGCAGGACTGTGAATCCCAGCGAGGATCCTTATAACAAATCACTTACAGCTAATTTACTTCCAGGCCAAGAAATAACACTGACTGTGTTGGAGCTGCCGAACTGAAATACCGTATGTGTGCATGTTCACACTCCGGGTCCTAACGACAAAATTCTTCCTAAAACGCGGCTGTAAAAGTCAGCCTGCGATATTAAAACAGTATCAAATATTAACCTGCATTTTCTTTTTGTTATCCTTTGAAGGCCACAATGTTTACATGACTCCTCTGCAGCAAGGCAGGCACTCTTGTAGAAAGATGCAAGATTTTGCTGCATGCTTTAAATGGGAAGAAGTGGAAACCATCTAGTGGATAAATAGAAATGTTACCATAAAGGATTGCATAAGTTTATGTTAGGATAAATGTGGGATCAAAAATGGATGTTTTAATAAATTTAAACAGTTTTGGTCGTGAAGAAACAAATGTGGCCATTTTTGTGAAGCGCATAAGTGTCAAAATCAAGGCTATGTGACCAAATTTGGCTCGCCACGTCATTTAATGTTGACGCATCACTCAATGTGGCCCTGACGCATCATTCAATGTGGCTGTGAATCATCATTCAATGTGGCCCAGAGGCATCATTCAATGTGGCTTTAAATCGTCATTCAATGTGGCCTTGACGCATCATTTAATGTGACCCCGACGCATCATTCAATGTGGCTTTGAATCATCATTCAATGTGGCTTTGAATCACTATTCAAAGTGGCCCCGACGCATCATTCAACGTGACCCCGACGCATCATTCAATGTGGCTGTGAATCATCATTCAATGTGGCCCCGGCACATCATTCAATGTGGCTATGAATCATCAGTCAATGTGGCTATTAATCATCATTCAATGTGGCTTTAAATCATCATTCAATGTGGCCTTGACGCATTATTCAATGTGGCTTTGAATGATCATTCAACGTGGCACCGACGCATCATTCAATGTGGCTCCGACGCATCATTCAATGTAGCTTTTAATCATCATTCAACATGGCTTTGAATCACCATTCAATGTGGCCCCAACGCATCATTCAATGTAGCTTTGAATCATCATTCAATGTGGCTTTGAATCACCATTCAATGTGGCCCGACGCATCATTCAATGTAGGTTTTAATCATCATTCATTGTGGCTTTCAATCACCATTCAATGTGGCCCCAACGCATCATTCAATGTAGCTTTGAATCACCATTCAATGTGGCCCCAACGCATCATTCAATGTAGCTTTGAATCATCATTCAATGTGGCCCCGACGCATCATTCAATGTAGCTTTGAATCATCATTCAATGTGGCCCCGACGCATCATTCAATGTGGCTTTGAATCATCATTCAATGTGGCTTTGAATCATCATTCAATGTGGCTTTGAATCACCATTCAATGTGGCCCCGACGCATCATTCAATGTGGCTGTGAATTATCATTCAACGTGGCTGTGAATCATCATTCAATGTGGCTTTGAATCATCATTCAATGTGGTTTTGAATCACCATTCAATGTGGCCCCGACGCATCATTCAATGTGGCTTTGAATCATCATTCAATGTGGCTTTGAATCATCATTCAATGTGGCTTTGAATCACCATTCAATGTGGCCCCGACGCATCATTCAACGCGGCCTGCTACGTTATTTTCATTTATTAAAATGTGATACAAATGATTTAATGTGGCCTGCAAAAGGTTGAAAATATGTTCTTTCACTGGTCTACACTCAAACATTATCTGATGATGCCACAATATTTTTGTTGGTTATCAAAACACTTAAGTGTTAAGTATCTGCTTGTCACTTTGATTTCAGAGCAAATTATTCATCAATCTGTTATTAAAACAATAATCAAAATAAGTTGCCTGTGCAAATTGTGTAATGAGGCTATTATATGTTCGAGTTTGACATCCCTGCTGTTGCGTTTCCATTTTAGTCTCATTCAAGCAACAGAGATGAGAATTTCAGAATCTTTAGAAAATTAATATCCTCTGGGAAATGTCACATATTTTACAAAACAACAACAATCAAATTGAAAAGCACAAAACGTTCCCAGGAACTTTAAAGGTTTAATTTGCTCTCCCGTGATTGGAAGAAATGTCTTCACAGTCAGGGGTTACAGCGCCACCTGATGCTTTGGCGTGCACCTAACAGCCTGTGAATACATTATAATGGGAACACTTTGCCATTAACCATTGTATGAAGCACATGAATATAAGCACATTTTTCTGCATGGTCAAATAAAAAGTTGTACTCACTCTTTGAATCTGGCCATGAATGGTGCAGTGAAAGAAAGAGAGAGAAAAAAAGAGATTAGTGAGTCTGTGAAGAGTCAATCAGACAAGTACCTGTTAGCCAGGTTGGATAAATGTTCTCTCCTCGTTTGGAAGTCATTACCAAATTAAAAGTCCAGTGATCATCACGCTTGATGAGCGCCACTCAAACATCCTCTCTGGCTCTCAGTTAATTATCTCTACTTCCGAACTGCATCAAAAACACACCCACTTAAAACGCGCGTGTGTGTTTTTCATGGCCGCGTGGGAGTCGGATGAAAATTGACGGCCTTCTGAAGCGGTAAGCCGAACACGCTAATAGAGGAGGCCCACTGGGACGGGTCACCACTTGGCATCATCTGGGCGGGCAGCCCAGAAATGAAAAAGGATGGCCATTGTAGAAAAAAACCAGATGCTTTTAGTTTGGCTATGATGAGTAGGTGGAGGCTCGACTGCGAGGGTTTCCAAGAGCGTTTTTTTTCTGTTGGCCCAAAAATAGAGTAAATATAAAAAACGACCTGCATCAAAACAGGATTAGAGCCACATTAAAAATAAGTTATGCGAAAAAAACTAATAAATATTAATTAACAAAAATTAAAAAATAAATATCTACAATATTTACAAGTAATATTTATTGATTGACTATAAAATAAACATATGAGCCAAAATGTATCTATTATCAATTTATCATATTTTTTTCAGAGTTTTTTTTTTTTTTTTTTTTAAATGCATCATATACTATTACAATTGATTATTATAGTCTCTGGAAAATCAAGAATTGCATTAATTCAAATTTTATAATGTACTGTGTTCATTTTGTACATCGCCAACTACTGTTTAACTGCAGTGGTCAATAAACATTTTTAGCACAAAATCCCTGTTCTCTAGGAAAGACTGGAAAATAACCTCAGTATTTTTTTTCTTTTATTTGGTTTAATTTTGTATCCGCAGTGTGCCAAGAGCTAGCGGCAAATAAGCCATGGAGAATGGGCCCTTGGCCGCACTTTGGGCACCCCTGCTTTTGTGGCTCTTTGTCGTTGCTTGGCGGACGTGGCGTCAGCTCTGTGAGCAACCACACTCTATTTGGCTTGTTGGCTTCTTGTTGTGGGCAAGTGATGTTGGTTGAGGGGACAGTGGGAGTGTGGTGCGCTGGACAGGGTCGACATTATCGACATTAACCATCCGCTTTGTCACAGGCAGAGAACTATTTTGGATGTGCGCTGGCACATCAACGTGTCGATCGCCTGTATCTTGGCCTACATTGGATTGGTTTTAGCGTGTTTTTTAATGCTAATGTAAAGAACATCAAAGTGGTCCCTGCGTCCTGTAATTTTTTTTTAAAAGTGCAACCTTTGGTGGAAAGTTTGGACCATCAAAGTACAGTGCGAATCATGTGTGGGAATTAGGGGTGCATGATAATAGGAATTATGACATTACTGATTCAGACAAAAAAAAATGCTTCAATGAGGAAAAATTATCCATATTGTGCAGTAGGTGGTTCAGGGTGAACAAATCAAGCGCTCCTACCTCGCAGGAGGTCTTAAACCAGGTGTGTTAAACGTATGGCCCGCGGTACAGGTTTAATCCAGAACGCTGCCCGCAAGATGAGTTTGCCAGGTATAAAAATGAGCTAACATTATTTAATGAAAGAAACTGCTGTTCTAAATGTGTCCACCGGATGTCGCAATAGCAATTCAAGTGTAACCCACGTCACACATCACACTGTTTAAGATGACGTGTCACCTGACTTTAAGCGCCCTCTGGATTGGTTCCCGCTACTCCAATCAGCGCAGTAGTGACACACAATACCTTCTTTTATTGTAAATTACCCACTTAAATAAAACAACACAACGGTAAGATGCAAAGGCAACAAGACCATCATCTCTGAAATAGAGTTCCCTGCAGCACTTGCAATTGGTTGATGGTATGATGTGCACACTGAACTCCATTGTAAACATTTGTTTTTCTCCATTTGTTTGTCCTGTTTTATTTTATTTAATTCACATTGGTTAAGTTTGTAGTTATGTTACCTTTAATTCGGTCTTTTTCGGATGTATTTTTGTTAGCAAAATACGACATGATCACCGCACTCTTGCACACACTGATAGACGGAAATCAGGGCATACCTTCCTCCTGATGTGTTGCGTTAGCACCTTGCAAGGCAGCTTCCACCATCAGTGTGTGAATGGGTGAATGTGATGTATAGTGTAAAGCTATTTGGATATCGTTTCAGGCATACTAAAGCGTCAATACAGACTATTTACATAAGATTCACTACTCTTCCTCATTAGTGATGTCATATTTGGTTAGGACATATCTACAGGTACAATTTGTCATATCCACCTTTGAGTCTTTTTTTACCTCCAGGAGAGCATAAACTACAGTCAGATCCACAGTTAAAAAATAATAAATAAATCTACAGTTAAAAAAATAATAAATAAGTTATCGATTTCCACTTAAAAAAATATTGTACATTTCTAATGTAAATATAAAATAACTGATAAACATCTTCCATCCATCCATTTTCTACAGCTTGTCCTTGTTTATGTAAAAAAATGCACCTACTGCCTGTAGGTGATGATGACGACGAGTATGGCAGGCACACAGCACACGATGATGATGACCGCCAGGGCCAAGAGCGCTCCCTCGGTGTAACCCACAGTCTGCACCGCCTTCCTCACGCTGGTAACTACTTCCGGCGTCCTAATCTCTAGGATGCGCCCGCCCGGGGGGAGGAAAGGCTGGAACTCTTTGTTGATGTCCAGGAGCTTGCCGTCAAGAAACCTTGCCAAAGAGAAAGTGATAAAATGCGCGTTTAGAGACATCGTCAGAAGGTCTTGCCAACTTCTTCTTACTTAAAGAGTTCCTGTCTGGAAACCGCTCTATTTGTGAGCGGGTCGATGGCGTAAATCATTAGGTCCGATTTGGCGTAGTCCTCTTGTTGCAGCCCCTCGCCGTGACGATGCGGCCCGATAGTTTCCACGAACACCTTCGCTCCCGGAATCTGCTCCTGGACGTAGCGCTCTAAAATACTGGGAGTGAAAAATAGACCCGTTTTGGTTACACAGAGGCAAAACTTGCAGGAGAATTAAGTGGTGCATACTTTGATTGATTGATTGAGACTTTTATTAGTAGGTTGCACAGTGAAGTACATATTCCGTACAATTGACCACTAAATGGTAACACCCGAATAAAATTTTCAACTTGTTTAAGTCGGGGTCCACTTAAATTGATTCATGATACAGATATATACTATCATATATACTATCATCACACAAGATAATCACCAGGGTGTATACATTGAATTATTGACATTATTTACAATTCGGGGTGTGGAGGGTTGTTATCATCAGTCATCAACAATGAAGAACAGAGAAATGGACATTGAAACAGTGTAGGTCTGACTTGGTAGGATATGTACAGCAAGTAGTGGACATAGAGAGAGAGAGAGAGAGAGAGAGAGAGAGATCAGAAGGCATAAGAAAAATATCTGCATTTGATTGTTTACATTTGATTATTAACAACAATCCGGGGAGGGTGTTAGTTTAGGGTTGAAGTTGCCTGGAGGTGTACTTTTATTGCAGTTTTGAAGGAGGATAGAGATGCCCTTTCTTTTATACCTGTTGGGAGCGCATTCCACATTGATGTGGCATAGAAAGAGAATGAGTTAAGACCTTTGTTAGATCGGAATCTGGGTTTAACGTGGTTAGTAGAGCTCCCCCTGGTGTTGTGGTTACAACTTCTCTAATACACACACACACACGCACACGCACACGCACACACGCACGCACGCACGCACACGCACACGCACACGCACACACACACACACACACACACACACACACACACACACACACACACACACACACACACACACACAAATGCAGGGACTGATTGATTGAGAAGTGTATTGACATCTTAAAGAATTGAATCCATGTACCGTATTTTTCGGACTATAAGTCGCAGTTTTTTTCATAGTTTGGCCGGGGGTGCGACTTATACTCAGGAGCAACTTATGTGTGAAATTATTAACACATTAGCGTAAAATAACAAATTATATTATTTAGCTCATTCACGTAAGAGACTAAGACGTAGAAGATTTCATGGGATTTAGCGATTAGGAGTGACAGATTGTTTGGTAAACGTATAGAATGTTCTATATGTTATAGTTATTTGAATGACTCTTACCATAATATGTTACGTTAACATACCAGGCACGTTCTCAGTTGGTAATTTATGCCTCATATAACGTACACTTATTCAGCCTGTTGTTCACTATTCTTTATTTATTTTAAATTGCCTTTCAAATGTCTATTCTTGGTGTTGGGTTTTATCAAATAAATTTCCCCAAAAAATGCGACTTATACTCCAGTGCGACTTATATGTTTTTTTCCTTCTTTATTATGCATTTTCGGCCGGTGCGACTTATACTCCGGAGCGACTTATACTCCGAAAAATACGGTAATGCTTTGAAAAGGCAAATGGATGGCACAAAAAGCCAAAAGGCTTGTTTCCATTGTGGTCCATTAAATATTCATCACATTTGATACATTCAATAATAAAATATGTATAACCTGTAACATGTACAGTATATAAAAAATTACGTTTAAAAAATGGATAAATTATGTACATATACAGTTGATTTGAAAAACAATATATACAAAAATGGGGGGGGGGGGCTATACACTATGTACATGACACTATGTACATGACTTTTGCACATGTTGACTCCAAGAGTGTGCAAAACAGAATGAGAAAATATATATACCGTACACTATAACCACATATAAACCTGCTTGATGCTTCGGAAAGTTGCTGGGGATCAATTTTGGTTCAGATCAGGTAGAGGTTGAGTCGAGCCATGATTTTATGGCAGTTTTAAAATTTAGTAGGGAAGTTCGAATTTTAAGGTCTGTTGGTAATGCATTCCACTGTGTTGTGGCAAAATAGTAGAATGCATTTTTTCCCATGAGAGTCTTGAATTTGGGGGGGGGGGGCGAGGTCTGAGGAACTCCCTCTCGTGTAGTACCTGTGAGCATTACTTACTCTGGTGAAATAGTTGGACAGGTACTTGGGGACAGTTTCTCTGAGTGTTTTGAATACCAGGCACATTGCAATTTGGTGTACTCTTTCCTCAACTCTACACCTCCCTGATACCGAAGTACATGTCAAACTACTTCCTTAACGTAAACCAGAGGGAGCTCCACTAACCACGTTAAACCCAGATTCCGATCTAACGAAGGTCTTAACTCATTCTCTTTCTTTGCCACATCAATATGGAATGCGCTCCCAACAGGTGTAAAAGAAAGGGCATCTCTATCCTCCTTCAAAACCGCACTAAAAGTACACCTCCAGGCAACTTCAACACTAAACGAACACCCTCCCCGGATTGTTAATAATCAAATTTAAATAATCAAATGTAGATACTTTTTCTTATGCTTTCTGATCTCTCTCTCTCTCTCTATGTCCACTACTTGCTGTACATATCCTACCAAGTCAGACCTACACTGTTTCAATATCCATTTTCAAATGATTGATTGATTGAATATCCATTTTCTCTGTTCTCAATTGTTGATGACTGAAGTGATGATAACAACCAAACCTAACCCCCCCGCCCCTCCACATCCCACACCCCGGATTGTAAATAATGTAAATAATTCAATGTATATACTCTGATGATTATCTTGTGTGATGACTGTATTATGATGATAGTATATATCTGATAGTATATATCTGTATCATCCATCCATCCATTTTCTACCGCTTATTCCCTTTGGGGTCGCGGGGGGCGCTGGAGCCTATCTCAGCTACAATCGGGCGGAAGGCGGAGTACACCCTGGACAAGTCGCCACCTCATCGCAGGGCCAACACAGATAGACAGACAACATTCACACTCACATCCACACACTAGGGCCAATTTAGTGTTGCCAATCAACTTATCCCCATGATTATCTTGTGTGATGATAGTATATATGATAGTATATATCTGTATCATGAATCAATTTAAGTGGACCCCGACTTAAACAAGTTGAAAAACCTATTCGGATGTTACCATTTAGTGGTCAATTGTCCGGAATATGTACTTCACTGTGCAATCTACTAATAAAAGTCTCAATCAATCACTCAATCAATCAATCAAAACCATCCCAATTTGGTAAAGTGGGCTTGAGTTAGGTGAGTCCTGTATGGGAGGTTGAGCAGGAGTGTCACCAGCTTGTTTTGGGAAGTTTGCAGTTTTGTTTTTAGTGGCTTGGGGATACTGGTGAACCATGAGGTGCAGGCGTAGTCAAAATGACACTGTATGAGAGCACTGTCAAGGGTCTTAAGTGTATCCCTGTTGATGAACGCAGAAATCCTGCCCAAAAATCTAGTTTTGGTGATTGCTTTTGTTGGAATGTGTTTGTGTTGCACTAAAAACTATCAATATCAAGCTCCTGACAGCCACTGCAAATAGCAAAAAACAAAAAAACACACACCATAAATACACGTGTTTTGTATTAATGCCTCTCGCTGAAATAAAAGTGTCAAACTGTGTTGGGGGATTTACACAAACTTAAGTCAATTTCCTACACACACTGTCAACATCAGACGAGCGTGAGCCGCACTGTGGTGTCGACGAGTCTACTTTTAGAAGCTTAAATGATGTAATTATAATAGCACAGCGTGTAGTGTCGTGCAGAGGCAGAAGGTGAGAAAAGTCTAATTGAAACAAAGTAAGTTGCGCGGGTGTTAGTCGTTACCTCAGGAGTTTAGCTTTGTTTTTGTCCACGTAGGTCGGAGGGACGTTCGATACGACCACCTGCATGTCCAGTTGGTTCACCACTGACACCTTGACATGAAAATAAAAATGTTATTATGCAAAAGGGACTTTTTAATGATGATCTAGCAGTAATACAGGACGTGTCCAAAGAAGCTCTAACAGTTGCTTGTGAAGATCCGAGTTTTCATGTTTTCATCACAAAGTCACCTCAGTGGTTAGAGTGTCCGCCCTGACATCTGTAGGTCGTGAGTTCAAACCCCGGCCGAGTTATACCAAAGACTGTAAAAATGGGACCCGTTACCTCCCTGCTTGGCACTCAGCATCAAGGGTTGGAATTGGGGGTTAAATCACCAAACTTGGGGCAAGATCTCCTCCCCAACCCGGAGATGGCACTCCACCCTTTTCCGGGCGAGAACCATGGACTCGGACTTGGAGGTGCTGATTCCCATCCCAGTCGCTTCACACTCAGCTGCGAACCGATCCAGTGAGAGCTGAAGATCTTGGCCAGATGAAGCCATCAGGACCACATCATCTGCAAAAAGCAGAGAGCTAATCCTGCAGCCACCAAACCAGATACCCTCAACGCCTTGACTGCGTCTAGAAATTCTGTCCATAAAGGTTATGAACAGAATTGGTGACAAAGGGCAGCCCTGCGCGGAGTCCAACCCTCACTGGAAACGTGTCCGACTTACTGCCGGCAATGCGAACCAAGCTCTGACACTGATCATACAGGGAGCGAACCGCCACAGTAAGACAGTCCGTTACCCCATACTCTCTGAGCACTCCCCACAGGACTTCCCCGGGGTACACGGTCGAATGCCTTCTCTAAGTCCACAAAGCACATGTAGACTGGTTGGGCAAACTCCCATGCACCCTCAAAGACCCTGCCGAGAGTATAGAGCTGGTCCACAGTTCCACGACCAGGACGAAAACCACACTGTTCCTCCTGAATCCGAGGTTCGACTATCCGGCGTAGCCTCCTCTCCAGTACACCTGAATAGACCTTACCGTGAAGGCTGAGGAGTGTGATCCCACGATAGTTGGAACACACCCTATTCCAAAATGTAATATATTTTATTTTGTCCTCACAATTCTACACACAATACCTTATAATGACAATGTGAAAACGTTTTTTAAAATATTTTTTGCAGATTTATTAAAAATGAAAAAGTAAGAAATCCCATGCATATACTGTGTATACTTTGTTGACGCACCTTTGGCAACAATTGCAGCCTCAAGTCTTTTTGAATACGATGCCACAAGCTTGGCACACCTATCTTTGTGCAGTCTGCCCATTCCTGGCCACTCTACCATACATGTCTGATTGGTGGACCGCTGCAGAGATTGTTGTCTTTTTGTGAAGTTCTTCTCTCTTCACAGAGGAATGTTGTAGCTCTGACAAGAGTGATCATCAAGTTCTTGGTCACCTCCCTGACAAGACTAAGAATGCATGAATGGATGAAAACCAACGCTTCCCATCCAACCTGATAGAGCTTGTGTCAGGCTTGTGGCATCGTATTCAAAAATGTTGTAATTGTAATTAAAATTAAATAATAAAAAAAAAAAAACGTTTCACATTGTCATTATGGGGTACCGTATTTCCTTGAATTGCCGCCGGGTATATAGTATGCGCATGCCTCGATTTACCGCAGGGTCAAACTCGTTTCGCAAAATAATTAGCGCATGCCTAGAATTAAGTCATGTACCTACTACGTTTTTTATGGCGTCACATTAGTGCCAAAAATCCGAGCGCATAAAACTGTTATCGCACGCTGATTCTCCACTTCGTGCGCGCGCGCGGTGCCTTTTTGCGCGCACGCGGTGCCTTTCTGTGCGCGCGCGGTGCCTTTTTGCCCGCGCGCGACGCCTTTCTGCGCGCTCTCTGTGTACTCCTGGCATCTCTCCTCGCGCTGTCATGTTTCTTTTTGGCACTTTGGGGGCGGGTATGCTTAGACGGCCCCTTCTTTCTGATTGGTCAGGCGAAAAATGCTGAAAAATGCTCAGAGCCAATCAGAAGTATAGCAGGGCGGGTCATCGTCAATATGTATCAAGATTTACAGAGGAAGAAGTGGATAAGAAAAATGTCGCGCGCCGATGAATGTTATTTCATACCACATAAACACAATACAGGGTAATACAAAATGTGACCCAAATAAATAATAAGACAACAAACACCATAATCACATCTTTCAGCCAGAACTGGTCCACCAGCAATAACATCCAATCATAACATTATTTTATATTTTCACTTCTTCTTGAACATTTGTTTTCTAATTTATGGAATTTCTTTTGATTCAGCCATAAAATTAATGAAATAATCTTTGAATTTTGTTTTTAAAATGTTAAAAATAGCTTTTAATAATGTATTCTGAAACAGTTTAAAATAATCAGAGAACTGACTAACACTGACCCTACACAACTAAGTTGCACAATTAAGTCTTTTTTTTTTTTAAAGTGAAAGAGGTAATTTCAACAGGTACAGCATCCTATGTCATATCTACATGTAATAAGATTTGTAACAAGGCAAACCGTTTTTAAATTGGTCGAAAATCGAGCAATTTATGGTAATTTAATTAGTACATGTACCATTGACATCAATGTAATGATTGAGGCTAGTTGTCCGAGGTAAGATGGCTACAACGTTGCTACGCTGGAGAATGATTGGTCATATGAAAAATGCTCACAGCCAATCAGAAAGGAGGGGCCGTCTAAGCATACCCGCCCCCAAAGTGCCAAAAAGAAACATGACAGCGCGAGGAGAGATGCCAGGAGTACACAGAGAGCGCGCAGAAAGGCGTCGCGCGCGCAAAAAGGCACCGCGCGCGCGCAAAAGGGTGTTGATAACAGTTTTTATGCGCTCGGATTTTTGGCACTAATGTGACGCCATAGTTTTTAGCGTTACCCGGCAGTTCGCGGTATTGCAAATGTTCGTTCAGCGTATTTTTCACACTGGTATACAGTACAAAACAAGTGACACGTCACGAGTGACATAACATATGTCCCGAGTCCTGTGTGCAACATCACAGCATAATATATCACAATTGATTATACCGGTATACATTGTACCGCTGTGTTATAACGCAGGCACTTGGGAGCCATTCAACAATTACGTATGCAAAGGGGGGGTGGGGTTGGGGGTCAAAATCCTGGAGGGGAAATGCACACAATTAAGTACCATCATTTGTATAGTGAATTTTGCGTACAGGGTTGGGGTCAAAATCCTGGAGAAAAATGCGTACGTAATTGTTGAATGACCCCTTGTAAAAATAAAGAGTGTCACGTTATAATTGCCTTTTCAGACCCAAACAAAAAGAACTCCCGGGATGATTCATTGTGCTTTAAATTTTATTGCGGCATTAAGCGATGTCATGATTATCCTTAAATCACATTCAAATTTATAAGCGAATGCCTAAATTTACCGAATGCCTTTGGTAAACGCCGGAGTGAGAAGAGGTTTTAAATGAATTACCGCCGGTGCGCTAATTCAAGGAAATACGGTATTTTCTGTAGACATTTGAGGACAAAAATGTATGTATTCCATTTTGGAATAATGCTGTAACATGACAGATGTGTGGAAAAAGTGAACCGCGGCGGTCCTGTTTTGTTTGAATGGGATTGTGCTGAAAACCTGAATTTCCCCTTGGGGTTTAATAAAGTATTTGTGATTCTCATATGTAGAAAGTAGATTAAGGAAATTAATAGCGTTTCCTGTAGCCACACTGTTATATAACATTAAGCTATGAGTTTCCAGAATGCTTTAATAAAATAAGTGTGAAGTGAAGTGAATTACATTTATATAGCGCTTTTTCTCAAGTGACTCAAAGCGCTTTACATTGTGAAACCCAATATCTAAGTTACATTTAAACCAGTGTGGGTGGCACTGGGAGCAGGTGGGTAAAGTGTCTTGCCCAAGGACACAACGGCAGTGACTAGAATGGAGGAAGCGGGGATCGAACCTGCAACCCTCAAGTTGCTGGCACGGCCGCTCTACCAACCGAGCTATACCGCCCCAAATAAAATAAACTTTCTAGTATCAAGGCAAAACTTTGGACAATACACTGACAATACACCGTTGTACATTATTTTAAGTTGTTGAAACATAGTACATGTCCCTGCTTGACACTTAGCATCAAGGGTTAGAATTGGGGGTTAAATCACCAAAAATGATTCCCGGGCGCGGCCACCGCTGCTGCCCACTGCTCCCCTCACCTCCCAGGGGGTGATCAAGGGTGATGGGTCAAATGCAGAAAATAATTTCGCCACACCTAGTGTGTGTGTGACAATCATTGGTACTTTAACTTAACAATATAGGAACTTAAATATTCATTCATATATTTTCATCAGTGCCAAAACCCACCACTATGTCTGCCTTGCTGCTGTGTCCTCGCCCGTAGTCGTCCGTGGCGACCACCTCAAAGCGGAAGTAAGACCTCCTCATGTTGCGGTACATGATGGCCGTCTTGACCACGCCGCTGAGAGGCTCGATGACGAAGCCGTCTTTGCTATCCTTGGTGTCTTTCCCTGCCAAGGGTGGGTTGATGAGGCGGTACACCATGGAGCTGTAGTTCCCGGTGTCTCTATCCAAGGCCTGTGCAAAGATTACAATCAGTTGGACGCTATTGTCTCCCAAATTACATTTCCACTTGCACCATTAGCATAATCACTACCAGCCTCCATATCGTCATCATTCTCATCCTCAGGACGTTAAGTTATTAAATCATTGTTATTGTAGCGAGATCACGTTCGTGGTGATTGTGTGTGTTTCCGCGCTGAAGGCCACACACGTCCTCATCATCGCTGCAAATTACAGTTTGATGTAGTAAATGCTAATAGTAGGGGGTAAAAAGCGGCAAAAAATCTGTTTAATCTGGTATGATTTGGGAGACCCCCTGCACAGCAAGAGCCGCCTAAAACCTCAAAAAAGCAGGAAGAGGGGAAAAATGGACCGATGCATCTTCAGCTGTCTCGCCAGCTCAATCTGCATTCTGTCTTAAAGGCCTACTGAAACCCACTACTACCGACCACGCAGTCTGATAGTTTGTATATCAATGATGAAATCTTAACATTGCAACACATGCCAATACTTACTAAAGTGCAATTTTAAATTTTGCGCAAAATATCCTGCTGAAAACGTCTCGATATGATGACGTCAGCGCGTAACGTCACGGATTGTGGAGGACATTTTGGGACAGCATGGTGGCCAGCTATTAAGTCGTCTGTTTTCATCGCAAAATTCCACAGTAATCTGGACATCTGTGTTGGTGAATCTTTTGCAATTTGTTCAATGAACAATGGAGACAGCAAAGAAGAAAGCTGTAGGTGGGAAGCGGTGTATTGCGGCCGACTGCTGCAACACAAACACAGCTGGTGTTTCATTGTTTACATTCCCGGAAGATGACAGTCAAGCTTTACCATTGGCCTGTGGAGAACTGGGACAACAAAGACTCTTACCAGGAGGACTTTGAGTTGGATGCGCAGACACGGTACCGTGAGTACGCATGCAGCTGCGGCTTCCAAACATTTGATCGCATTCCCGTACGTGCGTGCCGCTATGTGCATGTCACGTACGTAACTTTGGGGAAATATATGTGCTGTATGAACTTTGGGGAGATGAACGGTACTTTGGACTGTGGGATTGAGTGTGTTGTGCAGGTGTTTGAGTTTTATTGGCGGGTTATATGGACGGGAGGGGGGAGGTGTTTGTTATGCGGGATTAATTTGTGGCATATTAAATATAAGCCTGGTTGTGTTGTGGCTAATAGAGTATATATATGTCTTGTGTTTATTTACTGTTTTAGTCATTCCCAGCTGAATATCAGGTCCCACCCGCCTCTCACAGCATCTTCCCTATCTGAATCGCTCCCACTGCCCTCTAGTCCTTCACTCTCACTTTCCTCATCCACAAATCTTTCATCCTCGCTCAGATTAATGGGGAAATCGTCGCTTTCTCGGTCCGAATCGCTCTCGCTGCTGGTGGCCATGATTGTAAACAATGTGCGGATGTGAGGAGCTCCACAACCTGTGACGTCACGCGACTCGCCTGCTACTTCCGGTTATCAGCGACCAAAAGTTGCGAACTTTATCGTCGATGTTCTCTACTAAATCCTTTCAGCAAAAATATGGCAATATCACGAAATGATCAAGTATGACACATAGAATGGACCTGCTATCCCCGTTTAAATAAAGAAAATCGCATTTCAGTAGGCCTTTAACAACATCATTTAGAACAGTGGTTCTTAACCTTGTTGGATGTACCGAACCCCCCAGCAGTTTCATATGCGCATTCACCGAACCCTTCTTTGGCGAAAAATAAAATGTTTTTTTTTTTCCAAATTCAAGACAAAGTTACATGTTTTTGGGAACACTTTAGTATGGGGAACATATTCTAAGTAACAAAGACTTAATTTAGAGTTTTTTGGACACTAGGGGAACATATTCTAAGTAACAAAGACTTAATTTAGAGTTATTTGGTTAGGGTTAGGGTTAGAGGGTTAGGGCCAGGGTTAGAGGGTTTGGGTTATAATAAGGCCATGCCAAATAAGGCATTAATAAGTACTTAATAATGACTACTTAAGAGCCAATATGTTACTAATTTGCATGTTAATAAACAACTAATTAATGGTGAATATGTTCCCCATACTAAAGTGTTACCATGTTTTTTTACTGGTGCACAAAATGAACCGTGCATGAACATCACCTTGTTCAAAGAACAAAACCAACACAGTGCATAAACTCACAACAAATTACACACCTGCAAATCAGTCTGACTTCTGCTGTTGCCTTATCCGTAATACGCCGATAGGGAGAATTTTTATTTACACGATGAGTCGGGTGTGTCTTGACCTCCGCCGAACCCCTAACCCCGACTCACCGAACCCCTAGGGTTCCATCGAACCCAGGTTAAGAACCACTGATTTAGAATAAACACATAGCATCTATTAGCATCAAATTGTTTAAGACAGGAATTGCAAAATTATAGACACTTTTTCTACCCTCTTGACCTGTTTTAGACAACGTCTTCATCAAGACCACCCCTGCTTAAAGGAGTGCAGCGCTTGGATAAAATCAATTGTTGATTAAAATTCTAGGTGCCGCACTTCTTTTTTGAAGGTTTCTGCTGAATAAAACACCTGCTTCGTGTCAGACTCCCCGTAAAAATCTAAATCTCATTTCATCATCTTCAGAGAGAACTCTACCAGAAAGTTCTGCAAAACATTTTTTTTCATGGTTTTTGCAAAATTAAGACTATTGAACTGTCAAAGGTAAAACAATCATATACTGTCAATGCACCTCTCTGTGTCAAAAATGAGGGGTATTTTATTTGAACGAAGCAAAATTATCTGCCAATAGAACAAGAAAATTCGGCTTGTCAAGACTTTCCAAAACAAGTAAAATTAGCTAACCTCAAAGAACCCAAATATACCTTAAAATAAGTACCGTATTTTTCGGACTATAAGTCGCAGTTTCTTTTCATAGTTTGGCCGGGCTCCAGTGCGACTTATATTTGTTTTTTTCCTTCTGTATTATGCAATTTCGGCAGGTGCGACTTATACTCCGGTGCGACTTATACTCCAAAAAATACGGTATATTCTCACTAATAACAACTGTACTACTATATGAGTACGCATTTTCTATTGTTTCATTGAAAATAAAACAGCAAAGTCCATTTGGCTGTCATCTGTTTTAATATGAGACACAATTGTGTCAAAGTCATGATTTTTTTTTCATGCTTGAAATAAGAAATTATTACTTTAAAATGTAGTTTTATACTTGTGAGTGTTGATGACACAGCTTTGCAACAGTTGATGTTCTAGTTTCAAGCATGTTTTACTCAATATAGGTCATAAAATCTCAGCAACAAGCTGTAATCTCTTACTGAGATCATTTAGGACCAACACACTTAAAACAAGTAAAACACGCTAACATAAAATCTGCTTAGTGAGAAGAATGATCTTATCAGACAGAAAATAAGAAAATATCACCCTTATTTGAGATATTTCATCTTACTTAGATTTCAGTTTTTGCAGTGCAGTTGATGACTTATGACTCATCAACTCAGTTGATTTCTGGGATGTTAGCCCTTAAGATCAACTTCCTCCTGTGCTGAGTGAACCACAGCCACAGCAAGCAGACTCTCCTACAAAATAGGTCGAGTCGGGGTTTGTCTTGTCACACCCAACATCGATGTGCCGAAATGTCATGTGTTTGCAACGGCTGTGAAGCCTGCGAATAAGACTTGGCTCACACTCCATCTCATCTTTTCCTCAGAGCGCTGAGATCTAATGAAGCAAAGGATATCTAAGAATGATCTTAAAAGCCGCAATCAAATATTAAAGTGCATTTTTTTTTCTTCTGCCAGAGACCACGCGCCGGTCTCCTGTGGCATCCAGCCTCATTAAAACATGTTGCTACACTTTCTAAAAACTGAAGGAGAGAGACGTCACGACCCATTTTGCTTCCAGGAAGGTATTTTAAAATCGTACTAAAAGCAGGTGTTGTCCTTTGCTGCGATACGGAAGCCTTCGGAGCGAGGAGACAGCTGAGAGATGTGCCAATTAATTTCCAAACACAAGTCAACAAAGGGAGGGTAATCTCACAAGGAATGTTTTTTAACGGAATATTATCTGCGGTTAAATAAACGCCAAGCACTGATACATTGTGTGTACTTTCAATTAATTTAACCGCATGCCCCTGCAGTTTGGAGAAGTCTTAATGTTTGACAAGAGGATTAGAATTTTATAATAAACCATTCCAATCTGGGAAATAAAGAGTGAACAACGAGGATCAAAGATCTTAATAGCCATAATGTGGTTACGTTTCATACGGAGCCAGAACTTGATGGAAGAAAATGTAAATGGTAAATGGGTTATACTTGTATAGCGCTTTTCTACCTTCAAGGTACTCAAAGCGCTTTGACACTATTTCCACATTCACACACTGATGGCGGGATCTGCCATGCAAGGCCCTAACCACGACCCATCAGGAGCAAGGGTGAAGCGTCTTGCTCAAGGACACAACGGACGTGACGAGGTTGGTAGAAGGTGGGGATTGAACCAGGAACCCTCAGGTTGCTGACACGGCCACTCTCCCAACCGCGCCCCGCCGCCCCCATGTGAAATGTGAAAATAATTGACATAAAGACAAAATATTACATCGAATTGCATAAGATTCCACAGATGGATTTGTTCAATGCGATTTTCCAATTCACATTGGCGCTAATTACACAATCTGGATCAGATTGGCATTTATTAATTTGACGTCAGGGTTAATGACATACACAGTAAATGTTGATTTGTATTCTGTTGCTACGATTAACCTTTTAACCTCTTAAGGCCCAAGCTGTTTGTTTACATGCTTTTTTTTTAATTTCTCTTTGCTATTTGGGCTTATTGGACCCTAATTAGAATAAAAACTAAGAATCATCTTTTGATATTATGTACTTAGTCCATAAGTAACAAACGTGTACTTCATGTTTAGTGACATGCTAATTCTTATTTTTACACTTTTTTCCCCAAATTCCATTGTATGTTATACTCTTCTGACACCACCAGATGGCAGTATAGTGTCCACATAAGCGGCCATAAGACCCCAATTCAGTAGTGCAGTGTTTTTCAACCACTGTGCCGTGGAACACTACCCGTGAGATATTGTCTGGTGTATCGTGGGAAATTATGCAACTTCACCTAATTGGTCCAAAAAATATTTTTTGCAAATCAATAATTATAATCTGCAAATAATGTGCCGTTGCTTAGTGCAGTGTTTTTCAACCAGTGTGCCGTGAGATACAGTCTGGTGTGCCGTGGGAGATTATCTAATTTCACCTATTTGGGTTAAAAATATTTTTTGCAAACCAGTAATTATAGTCTGCAAATGATGTGTTGTTGTTGAGTGTCTGTGCTGTCTATATAAACAAAAGGTGAGTGCCCCTAAAAAAAGGCATTAAAGCGTAGGGAAGGCTATGCACTGAACTGGCTACAAAGTAAACAAAAACAGAATGCTGGACGACAGCAAAGACTTACTGTGGAGCAAAGGCAATGTACATCCGAACATGACATGACAATCAACAATGTCCTCTCAAAGAAGGATACAAACAACTGTAATATTCTTGATTGCTAAAACAAAGTAGATGCGGGAAATATCGCTTAACTGCTACAGGAAAATACCAAAAAAAAAAAAAAGAAAAAGCCACCAAAATAGGAGCGAAAGACAAGAACTAAAACACTACGCACAGGAAAACAGCAAAAACCTCAAAATAAGTCAGGGTGTGATGTGACAGGTTGTGACAGTACACCTACTTTGAGACAAGAGCTATATTGATGCATGCTTGGTTATGGTTTAAAGTCATATCCAACAATTGCGACGACAACTTTTCACTGTCAACTGTTTTTTGTTTTTCAATGATTCCCGCTGGTGGTGTGCCTCCGCATTTTTTCAACGCAAAAAATGTGCCTTGGCTGAAAAAAGGTTGAAAAACACTGGCTTAGTGTCTGTGCTGTGTAAAACTCGGCAGGGTAACCACGTAATACTCCATGTCAGTAGGTGGCAGCGGGTAGTTAATTGCTTTATAAAAGTCGTAAAGTGTCGGGTGGGACGAGGATGGTTTGTTGTGATCCCAATATGCAGACCACATCGGGAGGCAGTGTGCAGGTAAAAAGGTACGTAATGCTTAAACCAAAAATTAGCGAAAGGGAAAGGCAATGGCTATGCAAAACGAAAGTAAAACTGAACTGGCTACAAAGTAAACAGAAACAGAACGCTGGACGACAGCAAAAACTTACGGCGTCCACAAAGTACGTCCGTTCTTGACATGACAACCAACAATGTCCACACAAATAAGGATAGCAACAATGTAAATAGCCTCGCTTGCTAACACAAACCAGGTGCGCGGAATAACGCTTAAAGGAAGACATGAAACTGCTACAGGAAAACACCAACAAAACCGGAAGGGCCACCAAAATAACAGCGCAAGACAAGAACTAAAGCACTACACACAGGAAAACACTAACAAACTCAAAATAAGGCACGACGACCTGGTGGAGTTGAATTTTTTAAACGTTTTCTGCTGGTGGTGTGCCTCCGGATTTTTTAAATGAGAAAAATGTGCCTTGCCTCAAAAAAGGTTGAAAAACACTGCAGTAGTGTACACAATTTTGGAAATAAGAGCTAAAAGGTGCTGTCCACGCATGTGGCCAACTAAGCCTTTAGAGGTTTTTAAGGCAGAGGTCGGCAACCCAAAATGTTGAAAGAGCCATATTGGACCAAAAATACAAAAAAAAAAAATCTGTCTGGAGCCGCAACAAATTAATTATAAGTGATATAATGAAGTCAGGGGCTTCACGGTGGCAGAGGGGTTAGTGCATCTGCCTCACAATACGAAGGTCCTGAGTAGTCTTGGGTTCAATCCCGGGCTCGGGATCTTTCTGTGTGGAGTTTGCATGTTCTCCCCGTGACTGCGTGGGTTCCCTCCAGGTACTCCGGCTTCCTCCCACTTCCAAAGACATGCACCTGGGGATAAGTTGATTGGCAACACTAAATTGGCCCTTGTGTGTGGATGTGAGTGTGAATGTTGTCTGTCTATCTGTGTTGGCCCTGCGATGAGGTGGCGACTTGTCCAGGGTGTATCCCGCCTTCCGCCTGATTGTAGCTGAGATAGGCTCCAGCGCCCCCCGCGACCCCAAAGGGAATAAGCGGTAGAAAATGGATGGATGGATGGATAATGAAGTCAACACATGATGTAAGTGTCTATATCAGCCTACTATCAAAATGACTATGTGTCACAGGCTGACACACATCTTCGTTGACAGAAATGTTGAAATGTAATATTTATTCTCCCCATTTTTACAACATTGGAAAACATTAGTAAAACGCAGGCTTCTCATGGGGCGAGATAACTCCTCTAAATTACTGTCTTAGAACGGTCAACATTATAGATGTGTGTATCCAAGTTAAAGGAAATGGCGGGCTGTTTTCTTAGAATGGATTTATAACTATGCATCTTTGCAAGCTGGGTTACATTTGCTGTGGTCTGGAACAACATGGCACATAAACCACCATCAGAAATGCAGCCATTATTACATACAGATAATATGTCATGAGAAATGCAGATAAGTAAAGGAAATTATATGAGCTCAAATATACCTACAAGTGAGGCATAATGATGCAATACGTACATAAAGCTAGCCTAAATAGCATGTTAGCATCGATTAGTTTGCAGTCATGTACTGACCAAATATGCTTGATAAGCACTCCACACAAGTCAATAACATCAACAAAGCTCACTTTTGAGCATTCACGCACAGCATAAAACGTTTGGTGGACAAAATGAGACCAATAATTAGTGGCATAAAATATGACTTTCTCTGGCATTGTTGAAGAAAGTTATACATGGAAACAAACTACGGTGAATTCAAAGACCGCCAAAATTAGGACAAAACGGCGATCGCCAAATACTCTCATCAGAGAATCATGTTTAAATCGCACGAAAAACAAACATATATTTTTTTCCCCCATCTTTTTCTATTCTCACACATTTTTGAAAAAGCTCCAGGGAGCCACTCCGGCGGTGCTAAAGAGCCGCAGGTTGCAGACCCCTGGTTTAAGGAGTGCAACTAATAAACATTTACAAAATTTGGATGGTTTCTGCATGGCCGTTGCAATAAAGCGCACATTAGGGCAGTGCTGTTTAGGGACAGTGATCTGTGTGGATTGTATTTGTCATCAATGCACATATAAAAAGTGAATTTTCAATATTAATGATGTGCATTTATTAGAAAAAAAAAAAGTATAATTTTTTTAATATAAAACTATTTCCCTAAAATAAGCATTGAGGCTATAAAGTGTGTTCTGTCAGATTACTTGATTAGTTGAACAACCAATGGGTAGATCATAGGGATGTAATTGTGGTATTGCGGTTTCAAAGTCTTCATAATATTGCCCTGGACGTGTGACGATATAAAAAAAACAACTTGGTGAGCGTAGTGTTTTTCTGGTGCTTGAGCGTTGGCTGGCTCTAAAAAAATAAACTACACCTCCCAGAATCCTCTGCAGAGCGCGACAGCAGCAAAGTGGGGGCATGGAAAACCGTAGGCAGGAAGTGAAGTGTGTTCGTACTTGTTTTAGGTAAGAATAGTTTTTTGAACATTTCCTTTAAATTTCATCAAAATCTGTCCATAAATGATTGAGTTATGTTGCCAACAAACACACAAACAAACCCTGATGAAAACAAAACATATTTGGCAGAGGAGTCGCCACCTCCTAAACCAGCGGTGTCAAACTCAAAAGCCGCGGGCCAAGGTTGAACAAATTAACCTTTTAATAGGGACCCAAACAAGTTTTGCATTGAATATTGAACAAGCAAGGCTTATATAACTTTATAATGACATGCAAAATCGAGTTTCAAATAATAATAATAATAATAATTAAAAAATATCAATGGCATATCAAATACAATTTAAATACAAATATAATGCCTCTTTTCTATTTGCAGCCTTCTGAGGTAAATATCAACGTTAACTTTTTCCACAGACTAATAAATTAGAAAATAAAATAATGAATAAACCAACCATTCAGGACTTTAAACTGCTCAGTTTGCAACACACTGATCTAATCTGATGTGCCCAAGCCAGATACCTGCCATCTTTTCTTGGATGCTAGTTCATTAATGTCAGGGCTCAGGCTTTGAGCTGAGGCATCTTTCATTATCGAACAAAGTTGTTCATCAGTCATTATACCTCGTAGTCCACCCGGACCACAGTCTTGGGGGCGTGCTTTAAAGGCACTGTGTTTATCGTCCTCCACAAGTCTGTTTTTCATCTATTCCAACAACGTGCCGGTCCGATTACATAATATGTGCGACTTCAGCACGCACACACATATGAATGCAATTCATACTTGGCCAACAGCGATACAGGTTACACTGACGGTGCACGTATAAATAACTTTAACACTGTTAGAAATATGCGCCACACTGTGAATCCACACCAAACAAGAATGACAAACACATTTCGGGAAAAAATCCGCACCGTAACACAACATAAACACAACAAAACAAATACCCAGAATCCCATGCAGCCCTAACTCTTCCGGGCTGCAATATACACCCCCGCTACCACCAAACCCCCTCACCTCCCCCTCCGTGCGTCGGTTGAGGTGGGCGGGGTTGGGGGGGGCGGGGTTTGGTGGTAGCGGGGGTGTATATTGCAGCCCAGAAGAGTTAGGGCTGCATAGGATTCTGGGTATTTGTTTTGTTGTGTTTATGTTGTGTTACGGTGCGGATGTTCTCCCGAAATGTGTTTGTCATTCTTGTTTGGTGTGGATTCACAGTGTGGCGCATATTTCTAACAGTGTTAAAGTTATTCATACAGGCACCGTCAGTGTAACCTGTATGGCTGTTGGCCAAGTATACTTTGCATTCACGTGTGTGTGTGTGCGTGCAGAAGCCGCACATATGTGACTGGGCCAGCATTCGCCGGACTGGGTGAAAAGCGGACGTGACGATTTTTGGGAGGGGCACTGAAATTTGAGAGTCTCCTAGGAGTGTTGGCAAGTATGAGAATTAGCAGTGAATGCGACGTTACTGCGGCACCGCCGAATATGATCGGCGGACCAGCTCTAGTGTT